>NC_061513.1:45132255-45181554 GCF_022539505.1 Lolium rigidum | reverse complement strand
TAAAAGTAAAAGAATGGTCCTTCAAAGAGGAAAGCATCGATTGCTATATTTGTGCTAGAGCTTTGGTTTTGAAAACATGAACAATTTTGTCAACGGTAGTAATAAAGCATATGTATCATGTAAATTATATCTTACAAGTTGCAAGCCTCATGCATAGTATACTAATAGTGCCCGCACCTTGTCCTAATTAGCTCGGATTACCAGGATTATCATCGCAATACACATGTTTTAACCAAGTGTCACAAAGGGGTACCTCTATGCCGCCCGTACAAAGGTCTAAGGAGAAAGCTCGCATTTGGATTTCTCGCTTTTGATTATTCTCAACTTAGACATCCATACCGGGACAACATAGACAACAGATAATGGACTCCTCTTTTATGCATAAGCATGTAGCAACAATTAATTTTCTCATATGAGATTGAGGATATTTGTCCAAAACTGAAACTTCCACCATGATTCATGGCTTTAGTTAGCGGCCCAATGTTCTTCTCTAACAATATGCATGCTCTAACCATTAAAATGAGTGGTAAATCTCCCTTACTTCAGACAAGACGGACATGTATAGCAACTCACATGATATTCAACAAAAAGTTGATGGCGTCCCCAGAAACATGGTTATCGCACAACAAGCAACTTAATAAGAGATAAAGTGCATAAGTACATATTCAATACCACAATAGTTTTTAAGGCTATTTTGTCCCATGAGCTATATATTGCAAAGGCGAATGATGGAAATTTTAAAGATAGCACTCAAGAAATTTACTTTGGAATGGCGGAGAAATACCATGTAGTAGGTAGGTATGGTGGACACAAATGGCATAGTGGTTGGCTCAAGGATTTTGGATGCATGAGAAGTATTCCCTCTCGATACAAGGTTTAGGCTAGCAAAGTTATTTGAAACAAACACAAGGATGAACCGGTGCAGCAAAACTCACATAAAAGACATATTGTAAACATTATAAGACTCTACACCGTCTTCGTTGTTGTTCAAAACTCAATACTAGAAATTATCTAGACTTTGGAGAGACCAAATATGCAAACCAAATTTTAGCAAGCTCTTCGTGTTTCTTCATTAATAGGTGCAAAGTATATGATGCAAGAGCTTAAACATGAGCACAACAATTGCCAAGTATCAAATTATTCAAGACATTTTAGAATTACTACATGTAGCATTTCCCGATTCCAACCATATAACAATTTAACGAAGAAGATTCAACCTTCGCCATGAATACTATGAGTAAAGCCTAAGGACATATTTGTCCATATGCAACAGCGGAGCGTGTCTCTCTCCCACACAATGAATGCTAGGATCCATTTTATTCAAACAAAAACAAAAACAAAAACAAACCGACGCTCCAAGTAAAGCACATAAGATGTGATGGAATAAAAATATAGTTTCGTGGGAGGAACCTCGATAATGTTGTCGATGAAGAAGGGGATGCCTTGGGCATCCCCAAGCTTAGACGCTTGAGTCTTCTTAAAATATGCAGGGTGAACCACCGGGGCATCCCCAAGCTTAGAGCTTTCACTCTCCTTGATCATATTGCATCATTTCCCTCTCTTGATCCTTGAAAACTTCCTCCACACCAAACTCGAAACAACTCATTAGAGGGTTAGTGCATAATAAAAATTTATATGTTCAGAGGTGACATAATCATTCTTAACACTTCTGGACATTGCATAAAGCTACCGGACATTAATGGATCAAAGAAATTCATCCAACATAGCAAAAGAGGCAATGCGAAATAAAAGGCAGACCTGTCAAAATGCAATGACTCGTAAAGACGAATTTTAAAATGGCACCAGACTTGCTCAAATGAAAATGCCCAAATTTAATGAAAGTTGCGTACATATCTGAGGATCACGCACGTAAATTGGCATATTTTTCTGAGCTACCTACAGAGAGGCAGGTCGAAATTCGTGACAGCAAAGAAATCTGCTATCGCGCAGTAATCCAAATCTAGTATGAACCTTACTATCAAAGACTTTACTTGGCACAACAATGCATAAAACTAAGATAAGGAGAGGTTGCTACAGTAGTAAACAACTTCCAAGACTCAAATATAAAATAAAGTACCGTAGTAAAAACATGAGTTGTCTCCCATAAGCGCTTTTTTTAACGCCTTCAACTAGGCGCGTAAAGTGTGTATCAAGTATTATCAAGAGACGAAGTATCAACATCATAACTTGTTCTAATAATAGAATCAAAAGGTAACTTCATTCTCTTTCTAGGGAAGTGTTCCATACCTTTCTTGAGAGGAAATTGATATTTAATATTACCTTCCTTCATATCAATGATAGCACCGGCAGTTCGAAGAAAAGGTCTTCCCAATATAATGGGGCAAGATGCATTGCATTCAATATCCAAGACAACAAAATCAACGGGGCCAAGGTTATTGTTAACGGTAATGCAAACATTATCAACTCTCCCCAAAGGTTTCTTTATAGCATTATCAACAAAATTAACATCCAAATAACAATTTTTCAATGGTGGCAAGTCAAGCATATCATAAATTTTCTTAGGCATAACGGAAATACTTGCACCAAGATCACATAAAGCTTTACAAACAAAGTCATTGACCTTCATCTTAATGATGGGCTCCCAACCATCTTCTAACTTTCTAGGAATAGAAGCTTCACGTTCTAGTTTCTCTTCTCTAGCTTTTATGCGAGCATTTGTAATGTGTTTTGTGAAAGCCAAGTTTATAGCACTAGCATTAGGACTCTTAGCAAGTTTTTGCAAGAACTTTATAACTTCAGAGATGTGGCAATCATCAAAATCCAAACCATTATAATCTAAAGCAATGGGATCATCATCCCCAATGTTGGAAAAAATTTCAGCAGTTTTATCACATGCAGTTTCAGCAGTTTTAGCAGTTTTTTGCATTAGGAGTTGAAGCATTGCCAACACCAATTATTTTACCATTGATAGTAGGAGGTGCAGCAACATATGAATCATTAACATTACTAGTGGTGGTAATAGTCCAAACTTTAGCTACATTATTCTCTTTAGCTAGTTTTTCATTTTCTTCTCTTTCCCACCTAGCATGCAATTCAGCCATTAATCTTATATTCTCATTAATTCTAACTTGGATGGCATTTGCTGTAGTAACAATTTTATTTTCAATATCCTTATTAGGCATAACTTTCGATTTCAAAAGATCAACATCGAGGCAAGACTATCAACCTTAGAAGCAAGAATATCAATTTTATTGAGCTTTTCCTCAACAGCATTTGTTAAAAGCAGTTTGTGTACTAATAAATTCTTTAAGCATAGCTTCAAGACCTGGGGGTACACTCCTATTATTGTTGTAAGAATTCCCATAAGAATTACCATAACCGTTACCATTATTATAAGGATATGGCCTGTAGTTATTACTAGAATTGTTCCGATAAGCATTGTTGTTGAAATTATTATTTTTAATGTAGTTTACATCAACATGTTCTTCTTGGGCAACCAATGAAGCTAACGGAACATTATTAGGATCAACATTAGTCCTATCATTCACAAGCATAGACATAATAGCATCAATCTTATCACTCAAGGAGGAGGTTTCTTCGACAGAATTTACCTTCTTACCTTGTGGAGCTTTTTCCGTGTGCCATTCAGAGTAATTAATCATCATATTATCAAGAAGCTTTGTTGCTTCACCAAGAGTGATGGACATAAAGGTACCTCCAGCAGCTGAATCCAATAGGTTCCGTGAAGAAAAATCCAGTCCTGCATAAAAGGTTTGGATGATCATCCAAGTAGTCAGTCCATGGGTTGGGCAATTTTTAACCAATGATTTCATTCTTTCCCAAGCTTGTGCAACATGCTCATTATCCAATTGTTTAAAATTCATTATGCTACTTCTCAAAGATATAATTTTAGCAGGGGGATAATATCTACCAATAAAAGCATCCTTGCATTTAGTCCATGAATCAATACTATTCTTAGGCAGAGATAGCAACCAATCTTTAGCTCTTCCTCTTAATGAGAAAGGGAACAATTTTAATTTTATAATGTCACCATCTACATCTTTATACTTTTGCATTTCACACAATTCAACAAAATTATTGAGATGGGCAAGCAGCATCATCGTAACTAACACCGAAAATTGCTCTCTCATAACAAGATTCAAGTAAAGGAGGTTTAATTTCAAAGAATTCTGCTGTAGTAGCAGAGTGGAGCAATAGGTGTGCATAGGAAATCATTATTGTTTGTGGTTGTGAAGTCACACAACTTAGTATTTTCAGGAGTGGCCATTTTAGCAGTAGTAAATAAAGCAAACTAGATAAAGTAAATGCGAGTAACTAATTTTTTTGTGTTTTTGATATAGAGTGCAAGACAGTAGATAAAGTAAAACTAGCAACTAATTTTTTTGTGTTTTGATATAATGCAGCAAACAAAGTAGTAAATAAAATAAAGCAAGACAAAAACAAAGTAAAGAGATTGGATTGTGGAGACTCCCTTGCAGCGTGTCTTGATCTCCCGCGCAACGGCGCCAGAAAAAGTGCTTGATGGCGTGTAACTCACACGTTCGTTGGGAACCCTAAGAGGAAGGTATGATGCGCACAGCAGCAAGTTTTCCCTCAGAAAGAAACCAAGGTTTATCGAACCAGGAGGAGCCAAGAAGCACGTTGAAGGTTGATGGCGGCGGGATGTAGTGCGGCGCAACACCAGAGATTCCGGCGCCAACGTGGAACCCGCACAACACAACCAAAGTACTTTGCCCCAACGAAACAGTGAGGTTGTCAATCTCACCGGCTTGCTGTAACAAAGGATTAGATGTATAGTGTGGATGATGATTGTTTGCAGAAAACAGTAGAACAAGTATTGCAGTGGATTGTATTCAACGTAAAAGAATGGACCGGGGTCCACAGTTCACTAGAGGTGTCTCTCCCATATGATAAATAGCATGTTGGGTGAACAAATTACAGTCGAGCAATTGACAAATAGAGAGGGCATGACCATGCACATACATGATATGATGAGTATTGTGAGATTTAATTGGGCATTACGACAAAGTACATAGACCGCTATCCAAGCATGCATCTATGCCTAAAAAGTCCACCTTCGGGTTATCATCCGAACCCCTTCCAGTATTAAGTTGCAAACAACGAGACAATTGCATTAAGTATGGTGCGTAATGTAATCAATAACTACATCCTTAGACATAGCATCAATGTTTTATCCCTAGTGGCAACAAGACATCCACAACCTTAGAACTTTCTCGTCACTCGTCCCGGATTTAATGGAGGCATGAACCCACTATCGAGCATAAATACTCCCTCTTGGAGTTAAGAGCAAAAACTTGGCCGAGCCTCTACTAATAACGGAGAGCATGCAAGATCATAAACAACACATAGGTAATAGATTGATAATCAACATAACATAGTATTCTCTATCCATCGGATCCCGACAAACACAACATATAGCATTACGGATAGATGATCTTGATCATGTTAGGCAGCTCACAAGATCCGACAATGAAGCACAATGAGGAGAAGACAACCATCTAGCTACTGCTATGGACCCATAGTCCAGGGGTGAACTACTCACTCATCACTCCGGAGGCGACCATGGCGGTGAAGAGTCCTCCGGGAGATGATTCCCCTCTCCCGGCGAGGGTGCCGGAGGCGATCTCCGAGAATCCCCCGAGATGGGATTGGCGGCGGCGGCGTCTCTGTAAGGTTTTCCGTATCGTGGCTCTCGGTACTGGGGGTTTCGCGACGGAGGCTTTAAGTAGGCGGAAGGGCAGGTAAAGGGGCGTCACGAGAGGCCCACACCACAGGCCGGCGCGGCCAGGGCCTGGGCCGCGCCGCCCTGGTGTGTCGCCACCTCGTGGCCCCACTTCGACTCTCCTTCGGACTTCTGGAAGCTTCGTGGCAAAATAGGACCCTGGGCGTTGATTTCGTCCAATTCCGAGAATATTTCCTTACTAGGATTTCTGAAACCAAAAGCAGCAGAAAACAGCAACTGGCTCTTCGGCATCTCGTTAATAGGTTAGTGCCGGAAAATGCATAAATACGACATATAATGTGTATAAAACATGTAGATATCATCAATAATGTGGCATGGAACATAAGAAATTATCGATACGTCGGAGACGTATCAGGCGCAACAACGAAGCCCTCATCATCCACGAGGGGGGCACCGGTCATCGTCTCCTTCGCGCGGCCGCAAGAGGAAGACGTCCAAGAAGGACGCCTCAGCGGCCGCCGCCGCGTCCCAGCTCGCTGAGGAGGAGGCCAAGCAGGCCGAGGACGAGGCGATCCGCAATGCCATCGCGAGGTCGCTGACCGACCTCGTCCCTGCCGACAATGCCCTCCCGATGGACGCCGTGCTCGCCTGGTCTAGGTAGGACTGGGAGAGGTAGGAGGCGGAGGGGCCTGGCGGCCGCGCGGCACCGCGCCGTCTGCACCACACCCCCGCACCCGTCGCACCCGTGCCGCTGATCAAGCTCGAGGAGAGCAGCGACGACGAGCTGTATCGGCCGACATCGCCACGCGGCGACCCAGGCCAGAGCAGCAACCGTTGGTACGGAGACGCCGGCCAGAGCAGGCAACAGGCGCCGCCGCCCCAGGACGCCGGCACCTCTAGCGACGACGACGACGACCACCACATTCTACCACCATTTCGGCATGTAGATCGTCGTGTTTTAATGTTAGTTTATGTTTCCCTCTGGCCAATTCAAATATATTACGAATTCAATCTATATATGTACGAACTCGCCTATATATGTTAAATATCTCTAAATTTCGATTATGTTTGAACGTATTTCGTCTGGTTTGTCTGAATTCGTCTATATTTGTTCAAATTTTACATCCACCTTGGACTCGCCGCTGGGAATATGGCCCTCAGGCCAAATGTTACATCCATCCGACGCTATAGCGCCGGATTTCGGCATGTGGAATCCCAACGGCTGGAGATGCTCTTAGAGACGCGCTGGGTAATTTTCTTCCATCCGGCGATAACTTTCGACCTGAGGAAGGGACGATGGGGAGCCAAGTGAAGATGCTCTAAGGGCATCTCCAACGGGGCGGCGCATTTCGAACGCCCAAAAGTGGTCGCGAGCGTCCGTTTGCGTCGCCCGGCGGACATTTTTTGTCCGAGTGTCCGTTTGCGTCTGGGTGTGCGTCCACCGGGGCGACCCATTTTTAGATTTGCAACGCATTTAAAAAAAATAAAAAGTAATACATTTTAATGCATAAAAACTATACAATGTAGATCTAGAAGACTAGACTACTTGCTTCCGGACGGGCCGGCACCGTCGTTGCGTCGCTCCATCGCCTGCTTCTCCGCCGCCTCCCGTGCGGCTGATGTGGCTCGGTGCACCGCCGCGTCCTCTTGCAGGCACTGCTCCAGCCTCGCGCTCGCGGCGTTGTCCTTGAGCGTCTCGAACGACTCGACGATAGCCCTCTTCCCCGCCGCCCTCTCCTCCGGCGTAGGCGCATCAGGGTCATCGGAAGACCAAGATATCTTGGAGTCGGAGTCCTCTGCGGCCGCGGCGGCCGCCAGCCTGCGCTGCTCCAGCTCAGCGTCCAACGCCGCGTGGCCCGCTAGCTCCTCCTCTGCTTCCTGCGCCGCGAGTGCCAAGGCCTTGGCGTCCCTGACCGGGTCGAGGAGATCGCCCGTGCTGTCGTCGGAGTCGAGCTCCTCGGAACTCGAGGAGGCCGGGGGAGGTGGAGTGGGAGGTGAAGGTGGAGGCTGAGCGGAAGCAGCCTCGCCGCGTCCGGCGCTGCTCATGGTGGATCTGGTGGAGGCTGAGCGGAAGCGGTGGCTAGGGTTTAGTGGGGAGGAGTTGAGATGAGATGCTCGCGCCCCTGTTTATATAGGTCGGAGGCAGGGCGACGGCCGCGCCACACGTGGCATCGCCATTACTACGTGCGCAGACGTAGGCGACGGCCGCGCGCCACGCGAGGCATCGCCATTTACGTGGCTGGAGACTGCCGAAGCGACGCCTCGGCGCCAGTACTGGCGGAGAAGACGCATCGACGCTGCGTCACTGCTCACGGTTGGCCAGACAAAACATCCGCCAGACGCGAGCAGACACTTTCCGCGTCCGCGGAGCGACCGCGGAGACGCATCCCGGACGCATATTTGGGCCAGGTTTGCGTCTCCGCGGACGTCCCGATCACTTTGCGTCGATCCGCTGGAGGTGGTGTCAGACGCATTTCCAGTCACGGCGGACGAAAACGGTCGCTCAGCGATCGTTTGCGTCGCGCCGCTAGAGATGCCCTAAGCCTGAAACTTATCATCTGCAATCGTAGCTGTAGCTAGCAGTACGTATGTACCGAGTGGTTCCCCCCCTACAACAAGCTCAATATCTTCTCAATTATCTCCTCTTCCTAGCTCTGGGAACCAGCAGAAGTCAAGTTACATCCTGAAAGCAACAAAGGCAAGCTGCAACTTCGATCTCACACGCTTGGACTGGCGTAGTAAAAAAGTAGTGGCTTTTCATGAAGTACGTAGTCGGCGGTACACATAAAGCCACAAGAGATACGTACTCTACGAGCGAAGGGACCAGGTAGCTAGCCATTGTTGGCGCGGCAGGCCCACATGGTAGCGACAGCAACAGTGGTAGTACGCGGCTGGTCAAGATACAGTAGATTCCCTCAGCTTCAGACGACTGGGCGCCTACTGAATTGCGTGCATATGGCTCTCATGCAGAGATAGAGACGGAGGTACGCTACGATGCTGTAGCTAGTCCTTTTGGGCGTGAAATTAACCCAGCAATCTGAAAAGCAGGCTTGGATGGTAGCTCCAACCGAGCTAGCCAAATTGATTTGACTCCACCAACCATGCACACCCGGCCATGTCCAGTCACTGTGCCTTGCTCACGTTTGTCGAGCAAGTGTGTGTGGAGCACCCCACGCCCTGCTTGGATTTTACTGCCCGATGAAGATCTTCCAGCTTTTGAGAAATGATGCAATGTAGAATTGGTGTTTGACGTAGGTGTGCCCGGATATTATTGGTTTTTTATATAAGGTTCATAAATCTATTCAAAATCCTCTACCGGCAGTATACAAAATTTAAAACTAATAAAAACTAAAACTTGGTGGTTGGGTCACCTAGCGATGACTATAAGCATTTGAAGAAGTTGAAGGCGCGCCACCGTCCTCACCTCTCTCTTATTGGAGCCGGCTAGAACTTATCATAGTAGAGCTTATCTTACTAGATATACGAAAAAATCATCGTGCTAAATCCCAAAAAACCAACACACGAGAGAAACATCACTTTCCATGAAGAGAAACTTAGATCAGAAGAAACACAGGCCAAATACAGCTAGATCCGCCAGAACCAAAGCTCCACACACCCTCGGACGACGCTAGATGCATCACCGGGATGGGGGCTCGACGGGAAGACTATATTTCATCAATAGGGAGTCATCACCGCCATGTGTTCCTGGGTAGGGCACAAAACCCTAAAAAAAAACAAGCAAAACAACAACAAAAAACATAGCCCTCCAGCCGACAAGAACCATGGGGTATATAGGTAAGGTAGATCGGTGGCGGTGCCGGCAGGCGACATGATACCCTAATCATCTACCTTTCTCTCTTGAGAACGTCTTGACTTGGGCAATAATAGCAAGGATGTCGTTGTGACAAGTAATTCCTCCATCCCAAATTAGGTGTCACAAATTCGTTCAAAGAACGAATGTACTTAAGCATGTTTTAGTGTGTAGATCTGCTTTTGTTGGAGAAAAAAAAGCCATGACACTTAATTAAGTTGTAATATGAAATTGAAGGAGCAGAAGAAGAAACCGAGAAGGGAAATAGGATATTGCAGTATCCGCGAGAAAATGAGCGTTGCTGCTGCATGAACAGGGCAGGGTATTGTGTATACAGTTGCATTCCAGCAAACAACTTGCAGCGTGCGATCGATTTCATGTAGTGGCAGTAACTCATACTGCATCCCGAGTTCTCGACCATTCTCCTTTGATATAAAGAAAGTGCAAAAGTGTTACCGCCTTCTCTTCTATGCATCCAGCAACGTCACCGATTCTCGGCATCACCTCCTGCCAGTCCGTGTACGTTCCTTCGCTTGCTCTTATTCGAATTAAAATCTCTTCCTCCTGCGCTTCGTAGGGCCCGAATTAAAAGACAATTTGTCGTTCGTGGCCATCAATCTATCGCGTGCGTGCACACTTCATTGGCGATTCGGCACATTCTTCACCGTTCGCTCGATCGACGTGAGCCATCGTTGGAACCTCCTGTTTATCATATCCTCTACCCACGTACGTGTACAATAATAAACTCCTGAAAAGTTCGGATGCTTGTTCTGAATTCTGATGTCCAGAGTAGCATGCAACATCAGTTTGCTACAAAAAATTGGACACCGGCGTAGTCTGTCGACCCGCATGCACTAGCTTTTCTCGATCCTTGCAGACAACTATTTTCTCAAACTTGTGCATTTTGGAAATGAATTTATTGGGTATCGAAAATCTCGGGATGGGCGTGGTGCAGTCTAGTCGCAACCAGAATTGACACCGCAACCTCCGGATCCCTGGCACTGTCGATTCGCCATGAATCACATTGTCCCAACACCAATCGAGCTACACTTTCTCTGATGTGTATACCTGGCAGAAAAGATCTGCTGTTTGATGTGATCCTTCCTTGTTTTGCGACGAGATCATCGTGGCAAATTGGATCTGAGTTTGTCTTTCATGACCAAGGTTATAATATAGGGAAACATGAAATGGTGTTGGTATTTCAAGGCCATCTTTATCAACTGCTTCTTGGAAAATGAAAGGTTAACAGGATACTGTTTCTTAATACTAGTATATGGAAACAGGATTCAGATTCTCTCAAATAGCCAAGCTATCCTGCCACTTCCTCAAAACAAAAACAAAAATAGCCATCCACATTCTGAAAATTGTGCTGTCCTTGAGAAAGTAAAGGCTGTCCTTCAAGGAGTTTTTTTTTCTGTCCATGCGAAGCAAAATGCTCCGGGTTCCACTGTCAAAGGTCGGTGTTGCCCTTGAGGGAGTTGCCTAATTAAAATACAGTACACATAATTCAGTTCGAGGAGCTTTGCTTCCACTTGTTAGTGTGCCATGGACTGATCGAAATCGGTAGCAAGTGATATTAGTAGACGTCAAAGCCAGTACAAAATTAATGATCTCTTTGCAAAGGAACACCAACATGCCAGGTACGCAAAGTCCATTGGCAGCTAATTAATTCCCTGTCATACTTTTAAGTTTCAGCGACCAAAATCACTGGAATATTGTATTCGTACATCTGTCATCTCGCAGCATCTTTCTTTGACAAAGGAGGGAGCATAGTGCTTGCCAATGGGTTTACAGCTCCGTTGTTGGAATCCCAGATCTGGAGTCTTTCGAGTGATTTAAATTATGGAGTATACAAACACTAGTATAGTATGTGTCTTGTCTCAACCATTCCCGGTAGCTCCTAGTTTAAAAAGGAGCCGGTCGATCCGGCTAGAAGCTGGCTTAGCTTAATGAGCTTTCTGGATGCATGCAACGACTTGATCATTGACATTCGCAAAAAACGAAAAAACCACTTGATCATCGCTGAAATCAGTCCTACCATTTGTCTTGTGTGTTTCTGATAAAGTGCTTTATTACTTAAAAGGTTTTAACCATTACACCTAGCCTCTACATAACTAAGATGCACACAGCCGTTCACGGTATCAAAAGGATCAAGCAAAGTACTCCTAGAGGGAAAAATAGATAAAACAGTATACAATCTCGGATCAGCTTAATTGGCTTAATTGGTTTCAATACGCCTATTATGCTGTCACCCTCGTTGGGAAATAAACTCCTTCATCGTGTTCTCCACGTGTAGACACTTTCATGCAGAGGTCGCGATCCTCCAAACATTAGAGTGGCGACCATGAACGGAGCAAAGTAGTAGCGCGGTAAACAACTTGCAAAAGAGAAAAAAAATTATCAATAAAAACCTTGTCATTTCTACATAGCCAAAGCGACCATACAATAGCAACCGCACCCATCTTGATAAGCATTTTATACCTAGCGTCAACCCCGTTTAGCCAATTGCCAAAAATATTTGCAACTCTATAGGATGGATATAAGGTAGAACCTATCTGAATGATTGACCATATAGACCAAGCAACACGATAACTGAAGAAAAGGTATTTTATTATCTCTTGTTCATGACAGAAAACACATTTCGTACAACCATGCTAGTTGCGTTTGGCAAGGTTATCTTTAGTTAGAATCACACCCCGACGAAGATACCATGCGAAGACCTTTGTTTTCAAAGGTATGTTCATCTTCCAGATAGATTTGTTATTAACTGCCAGTAGATTAGGTATAATTAAAGCTTTGTACATGGAGCTGACCAAGAATTTACCATTCTTGATAAGACTCCAGCGAAATCATCGACACCCTGAAATTTGTCTTGTGTGTTGCCAACATCATCAGTGCTAGCTTCATCCTGGTTTAAGATGGCTCTAGGCAACTATTTTAAAGGTTTGCGCGGGCGAGCAGATCTAACCAAAAAATCGCTAAAAGGAATATTCTAGACATTATTTTTCTTTTTTTTTCCTTTACCCACCTTCTTTCCCAATTTAGCTCCAACTTTCCCAGCGTAGCGAGCTCACCGTGCATAGCTTGCCCCCTCCCCTGCCGCGCATGTTGCCCGCTCATGTCTAGGACACCCACGCGTGCTGGTAGCTCCTGCCCACACGTAATCGCGTGTGGCCACGCCGGAGGCCCTGCCCGCGCGTGTTGGCCTTGCCTCACCACAGCTCAGCCATGTCGGATCGGACGGAGTGGAGAGGAGGGGGAAGAAGGGAAAAGCGAGCGGAGCTCATCGGAAGGGGTCTGGTTGAGTCAATCATGCTAAGTGTCATGGGCAAAATTTGGCCTATTCCGGTGAGTCTAGTCGCGGAAGGGCATTCACGGGAGCTGAAACTTCCCAACCGCCAACTGTGATCGGTTTTGAGGGCACTTGGGACTTCAACATAGTTCGCCTCTGAAGTTGAGGGTTTGATGTTCTCGGGCGTGGATGTGCAGTAAAAAGTTCACAGGCCATGCTAGTTTACGGGATCTAATATGGGCATATTTTTTTACCAAAACTATGAAAGTTGGATATTTTACGGGTTGACCACTTTTACGGATCTGCTAAGTCGCTCAGTCTGATTGTCAGCCAAACCAAATGAAGCTCTGAATTGAACACGAATGATTTTGCAGTAATCAACATGAACAGAATCTCAATGTCTATGCTCCGTATGTGTGTCCATCAGTTGAGTCAGCGGTGAAAACTGTTGCTCTGGAGTGCGTACGGAAGCATCACTGCAGCAGTGAAAATCAGAAGATTAGAGGGAATAATTTTGGTGAAATCCACCACTTGTCAATGATTGCCTGCCTCGGGTTCCGCAGGTGGAGATCTTATCAGCAGCGGCGTATAAACAACACAGCGAATCGGCGAGCGCCAGGTGGCAACCAGGTTAGTTTATCGTCGATTGTGCCGCGCCATTGCCCGGGACAGACAGATAGTATTAGTAGAGGCGCGGCGCCCGGGCGGTCAAGATCTAGGCAACCAACGCCACTACGCCAGCCATGGACCGATCGATCGCCACGGCGCGCGGCTTGGCTAGATTGCATCTCCGAGCCTCCTTGCTTGACTCAGTGATTGATTTTGATATCTTGGCCTAGTTTTTCTTTCAGCAGGGGCTTATAGTATCTCTAGTCGTGTTTCAGAAAGCGTCCTTTAAAGAGATATAAGCGCCCAGCTGCACACTCTAAAAGCTTTATTTCTTCGGTGCCACTCAATACAATATCCGACGCTCCAAGGCCGTCCCCGTTATACAGTAGGTGTTTAGCTTTTCATAATGGTGATGGTGATTTTTGAGTTTGAGGCAGGCGAGACGTCTAGTTGGCTTTCTGCCTTCTCTACGCATCGCCGACGCGCGGCGCCAATAATGCCACACCGACACTTCCCGTCCTTTCTCCACGGCTTTCCGCCTTCGGTTTCCGCGTCGCCCATTACTATAAACCTCATTTCTAGCTCTCAACTCCACACTCGTTGTTCTTGTTGCACTCCACGAGAACCACCGCCACCTCGCAAAATGCCACACCATCGTTGCACTCCACCAGAATCACCGCTGCCTCGCAACCATGCACTCCACGTTGGGCCTCAACGGTTGCACGTCGGCGCTACCTCCGCCGCTGGCCAAGCCTGTAACCGCGAGGTGGGAAACGAGGTCATCCTCCCCCACATTACTGACATATCTGTCGAGCGCTCGGCGACGGAGGAGTCTGGACGCCTCCTCATAGCGATCGAGCGAGAGAGGCCGCCACAGCGAAGCAGCGCTGATCCTTTGAGACCTTAGCACTGCTTCCCATTTGTCTACTAGAACAAACTTTAGTACGACAAACTTTGCTTGTCTCCGATGATGGAGGGGTGAGGACGGCGGCACGCCTTCAACGCGAGCAAGTGTGTATTGTCGTGGCTAGTTGGTCTAAGAATCTATTTGTAATTCTATTACTTTGTAGGTTCGTTGTACTAATATAAATGATTATCAATAGACTCGGTGGACTTTTTTGAGGAAAAAAAGAACGCGTTGGCCACGGAAGCAGCAACTTTATATAATTGGTCCACCCGGACGATGAACCACGCGATGAATCTGCATCCAACAGCAACGCGAGCGGAGGAAGAGGAAGAGACGAAGCGATCGTCTGGGTGATGGCCAGCATTTTCCTTGCAGCATCTCTAGTCCTGTTTCTAAAAGCATCCTTCAAAGAGATTTGAGCTCCAGCTGCACACTCTAAAAAGTCTTTTTCTGTTCGATGCGCCCCAATACAATATCCAACGTTCTGACTTCTGAGGCCGTCCTGCTATATAGTAGGTGCTTAGCTTTTCAAAATGGCGATGGTGGTTTTTGAGTTAGAGGCAGGCAAGACGTCTCGTTGGCTCTCCACCTTCTCTATGCGTCGCCGACGCGCGGCGGCACTAATGCCACACCAAACTTCCCGGTCTTTCTCCACTGCTTCCCACCTTCGGTTTCCGCGTCACCGATGACTATAAACTCCCTTTCTTGCTCTCGCCTCCACACTCGCCACCACTGTTGCACTCCATGAGAACCACCGCCACCTCGCAAAACTGCCACACCACCGTCGCACTCTACCAGAATCACCGCCGCCTCGCAACCACGTATTACATGTTGGGCCTCAACGGTTTCACGTCGGCCCCACCGCCACCGCCGCCCGCCTCAGTCCGAGCCCAAGTTCAATGTCGATGACATGGTAGAGTTCACGGGGCTTAACATGTAGTTCGATGTCGATGCTAAACGCGAGGCAACAGAGGAGGAAGCGGCGAAGGTTGCGACAAAACAAGAGGATGAAGACTGGACCGATAATGGGGTGGAGGACTGGAACAACGGGCTAGAGCCGATGGACCCAGAGCAGGAGGCCATCCTTGCCTTCTTCAAGTCCCTGTGGAAGCTTCACGACGGCGCCTGTAACCGCGAGGTGGGAAACGAGGCCGTCCTCCGCCACATCACTAACATCTCCGTCAAGCGCTCGGCGATGGAGGAGTCTGGATGCCTAGCAGCCGGGCGACAGAGTCTCCTCGAGCTCGACGCTCGACGGAGCGCCGAGACCGTCACCGCGAAGCAGCGCTGATTCTTTGGGAGCTTAGCAAGGCTTTCCGTTTGTCTACTAGAACAAACTTCAGTATAACAAGCTTTGCTTGGCACCAATGGTGGAGGGGTTAGTAGAGGGCACGCCTTCGGTCGAGCGAGTGTGTATTGTCGTGGCTAGTTAGCCTAAAAATCTATTTGTAATTCTATTACTCTGTAGGTTCTTTGTACTAATATAGATGATTGTTATTCGGTGGACTTTTTCGAGGAAACAAACAATGCATTCGCCACGGGAGCAGCAGCTTTACTTAGTTGGTGATCCGTCCACTGGCGATGAACGAATGATGGACCGACGTGGAGAAAAGAAAGAAAGCTGCTCGATCGACTTTTACTGGCGCCGTGTTTCACCCGCAGACATACATGCAGCATGCCCACTATCTACTCCGGCCGGCGGTAACATGGGTTCCAATGATTGGGGTAACAGGAGAGATTAGAAAGCGAGCACTGGTGATGCTGTATAATTATTGGGTAACTGTAAACGCAACAGAGAGAGATGTGGGATCACAGAGACTGGTAGTAGGTGCAAGGGTTAAATAGAGGACTATTGGCATTACGTGTGTGCAGAGAGCTGATGAGGTGGTGTAGGGAGGGAGAGAGAGAGGGGAAGGACAAGTGACGCTAGGTGCAGAGATATGATTGGAACTTGTTTCAGTGCAGGAGGCAATGGCGTTGTAGATGATGCTAGGATCCGTCTATGTGTGACGCTAGCTTAGGGGCATCCATCGCCAATCAATCTGGAGCGTAGTAGGAGTAGCCAGGTGGTAGGAGGAGTGTGTTTAAGACATCCTCAGCGCGACGACCTATTTATTACTACGTGTTTAAGACGCCAATCAATCTGGAGCGTAGTAGAAGCTGTCCATTTGAGTTATCGGACGGTTTTGGATGGGCGTCGTGAAGCTTCCACGGGGACTTGAAGAAAGCAAGGATGGCCTCATGCTCTGGGTCCATCGGCTCTAGCCCGTTGTTCCAGTCCTCCTCCACCCCATTGTCGGTCCAGTTTTCATCCTCTTGTTTTGTTGCAACCTTCGCCGCTTCCTCCTCTGTTGTCTCGCGTTAGCATCGACGTCGAACTGCATGTCAAGCCCCGTGAACTCTGCCATGTCGTTGACGTTGAACTTGGGCTCGAACTGATGCGGGCAACGGTGCAGGTGGGGCCGTCGTGAAACCGTTGAGGCCCAACATGTAATACGTGGTTGCGAGGCGGCGGTGATTCTGGTGGAGTGCGACGGCGGTGTGGCAGTTTCGCGAGGTGGCGGTGGTTCTCGTGGAGTGCAACAACGGCGGCGAGGGTGGAGGCGAGAGCAAGAAAGGGAGTTTATAGTCATCGATGACGCGGAAACCAAAGATGGAAAGCAGTGGAGAAAGACCGGGAAGTTTCGATGTGGCATTAGTGTTGTCGCGCGTTGGCGACGCGTAGAGAAGGCAGAGAGCCAACGAGATGCGTCTTGTCTGCCTCTAACTCAAAAACAACCATCGCCATTTTGAAAAAGCTAAGCACCTACTACTAGCAGCACGGCCTCAGAACGTTGGATATTATATTGGAACGCACCGAACAGAAAAAGCTTTTCAGAGCGTGCAGCTGGGGCTCATATCTCTTTGAAGGATACTTTTGGAAACACGACTAGAGATGCTGCAAGGAAAATGCTGGCCATCACCCGGACGCTTCGTCTCTTCCTCTTCCTCCGCTCACGTTGCTGTTGGATGCAGATTCATCGTGTGGTTCATCGTCCGGGTGGACCAATTGTGTAAAGTTGCTGCTTCCGTGGCCAACACGTTCTTTTTTCCTCGAAAAAGTCCACCAAATCTATAATCATTTATATTCGTACAATGAACCTACAAAGTAATAGAATTACAAAAAGATTCTTAGACCATCTAGCCACGATAATACACACTCGCTCGCGTCGAAGGCGTGCCGTCGTCCTCATCCCTCCATCATCGGAGACAAGCAAAGGCAAAACACGTAGTTTCAGACAAAACAAGTAGTTTCAGGCAAAACACGTAGTTTCAGGCTGATGCGGAACGCGAGGCGGCCGAGTAACATGCGGCCAAGGAGAAGCACTTGTCGCCGATCCAAAGCAGGCGGCGATACTCGAGTCCTACCTGCTGGCGCACAACTACAGGAACCCCACCGGAACCCTGAAGGAGGCTGACCAGATGCTCCTTCCACACATCATGGTGGTGTCCCGCGAACGGTTGCCTGTGAAGGAGGCTAGGTTGCTCCACATGGAGGCTGAGCAGAGAGGATCCTTGAGGTGAGCGCTCATACCCTCGTCAAGGAAATCAGCCATTAAGTTAATCGACTCTCCCTGAAAGCTGATTTCGCTATGAAACGACAGCTAACAATGATCTAGCTTCGAGCTGATGTTGAGGCCTCACCGTCGACCACCCAATACTACCAGTTGCGCGAGCGTGTGGCGTTGGTGAAGAACGACGGCGAAGCTGAGCTGTCGCGCCCACCGAACCGATGGCGATTAGAGTAGTTCTTTGTTTAAATTTAATTGGTTTTCATTCAAGCTTGTAAATTATATCAAAAAATTAATGGAAATATAAATTTACACCATGCTTTTACTTTTTATTTGAATTTAATTGATTTAAAATTATCAGCGCGGATCAAATGGATCAAACTGCTGTGGGTGCTAACCTGGCAGGTGAGACCACGACCTCGATCAGAACGGACCAAATGGATGGTCATTCTAGGTCGCGCCGCTGCCACTAGAGATGTCATTACTGCTACTAGCATCAGCCACTAACACAGATCATCGATACTCACTGCCAGTGGAAGTACGGTACGCGGAACATACAAGAGCAGAGAGTGGCAGTCCTACTGTCCAGTCCACGCCGGGCGGTCAACACACGGCGGATCCCGTTCCTTTTTCACTGCCGTTGCAGGCGATTTGCACAAAAATAACCCAAAAATGAAAGAAAAACACAGACTGACCCTCCGGGCAAACTATTTCACCCATCTAACCCTTTTGTGTGGCGCCCCTCCCATGGGCGCCACACATGGCAGTGTGGCGCCCGTGCCTGCGGCGCCACTCTCCCAGCCCGACGTGGCGCCCTCGACGCCGAGCCGGTGCGCCGATCCGACGTGGCAGCATGTGCGGCGCCCTCCCAGGGCGCCACACTACTCTATATATAAAATTTCTGTCTAGAGATAACAGAATGCTGTGCTAGCTCAATTGGATGAAGCCTTTGTTTCCCAATCTCGGGTCATGAGTTCAAATCTCCGCATCACCCGAATTTATTTTTATTTTTAAAAATTATGCTAGACATTGTAGTATGTTTACAACATGAAATCTAGCTTCGTACTGTTTTGTAGAGTTTTTTTTTATTTTCTCTTGCTTGCAAACTGAATAAAATACTCTACAAAACAGCCAGCACCACGGTGATCAATAGGTACATGCATGCAGAAGAGATTTAGTTTATGCAAGCATAAGCAAGCTGACAAACCTCGCTTACATATCAGCAACAATAAATAACTAAATATCTGTAGCATATAGTGTTCTGGAAATCTATCTCCAATCCATTGTTAGTAGCACCTTGTCTAAATTAACCATGGTGGGTGAAATCTGCTTGTTAGTTGACATATAACATGCCCACCCCTTTGAATCTTATGAAATTATTATTGAATAATTGGATCAGACAGATGACTAGTTATTTTTTTATCGCACGTCCGTCGAATGAGGTTTTGATCACTCTTTAGTCCCAACCGAACAGTGGCATGGTAGAAATGTATATTTTCTTAGCCAAGCACTCAGTTGTGATTTCATGTTGAGCAGGCCTAGAAACCACCACTTACTCCCATATGAAGTCACCAACTTTATGTTCGATCAACATGTTATGAGTATGGTCCTCCAAATTATTTTTATCATGATTTTCATGCACACTTGGTACTATGTAGAAAATATAGTATCCATATTTTGATGAGTTTACTTGCTCTTGCGAGCTATAAATTCATCTAGTCCTTAGTTCCTTCGAAGACTTGATGCACGGAGCTTGAGGAGTCTCGTCCGGAGTTCGCGTTAATGAGAGCAAATTGTGCAGCTAGTACCGAATGCTGAGGTCACAAAGTGGTCAGTAAGTGTAGATAGTTTCACTTATAGTTGCGATCTTCCGGGGATGGAGTTCCCGCTAGATCTATTGAGCAGCCTAGCAGGTCCGTCTGCGTTGAGCCTTCTTCCGTGTGAGGCATGGCGCAACTTAGGTGCTTGATCCGACCCGCAAGCCGTGTGTCTTCTATGAAGACGGTGAGTGCAGCCATGTCCGCCCCCGATCATCAATCGCTAATGGGCATCGTGCAAAGATATTGTCATGTCGGATATGGTGAGTAGGACGCCGACGGGCAAGCCGACTCCGGCCTCAACGGAAAATGGATCCGCAATCTCCGGGTGAACAAAATGGTATGGATTTGTGGTGTGATTACTACACCTTGTCTTGCTATGCTTATTTCGAAGAACAGAAAATTGGAAATTCAGGAAGCAAGCATTGATGTATTTACTATTTAGTCGTCAGTACATACGCATGGAGCTTAGGACAGTCCATGTGGAAAATAATCTATGCACATCTGAGTAATCACAGAGATTAAATTAGAGTAGTTTAATATATTTGGGTGATGCAATGGTCATGTGGATTCAGTTAATAGTGGTGAAAAATTGTGGAATTAAATTTTTTGGGGCTACATAATCTGCACGATGCCCTGCTGTTTGCCATGGTCCAATTATGGTGCTGATTTTGTTCACCCTCAAAGAGATTACATAGACAGTACGTAATTGACTAGTGACACTCTGTGGTACCCATCTAGTTGACATCGTAACTCAATGGTTGTTGGACTGAAAAGTGCGATTGCATTTGTCCGTTCGGCATGGACTTAAAAGAAACGGGTTCGTAGCATTGCGAGAGCGAGGACTAACTTCCATTTCATTTCGGATGCGAGAATTTGTCATTTTTCTAGTTCGGGATTGCATGTTTTCTATATAAAAAAAAACTCTACAAAACAGTACGAGGCTAGATTTCATGTTTTAAACATACTACAATGTCTAGCATAATTTTTAAAAATAAATTCAGGTGATGCAAAGATTTGAACTCATGACCTAAGATTGGGAAGCAAAGGTTTCATCCAATTGAGCTAGCACAACATTCTGTTATCTCTAGACAGAAATTTTATATATAGAGTAGTGTGGCGCCCCGGGAGGGGCGCCACACATGCTGCCACATCGGATCAGCGCACCAGACTCGGCGTCGAGGGCGCCACGTCGGCTGGGAGAGTGGCGCCGCAGGCACGGGCGCCACACTGCCATGTGTGGCGCCCATGGGAGGGGCGCCACACAAAAGGGTTAGATGGGTGAAATAGTTTGCCCACAGGGTCAGTCTGTGTTTTTCTTTCACTTTTGGGTTATTTTTGTGCAAATCGCCGCCGTTGCAGCTAGCTGCAGAGAAAAGGAAGCGCTCGAGCGAATGTCAAGCCATTCAGTTCAAAGCGATTCCATAGCCAGCCAGGCCTCACTTCAGTTCAGTTTAGTTGAGTGGCCTGTTATTTCTTCCTCGTTGCAGGAATCTCTTGTCCCGAATCCACACTCCGTGTCCCCGTACAGACACCGCCTGATAGAGCACAGTCGCCGGGGCACGAGCGTGTACACACACGGACACGCCACCGTCGGCATGGCACTCTGGCATCGATAGAGCACAGTCGCCGGCCGGGGCACGGGAGAGGGAGGGAACGGCATGTTTTGTCCGTCGTCTCAAGTGACGGGACGACGACGGCGACGACACGCGCGTGCTCCCTAGATTCTCTCTAGATCTCACCGCCATTTTCTCTCGGAAAGCATGCCTACGTACGTCGTACGCGCACGCGCCCGTGCCGTCCGTCGTCCGACGGGTCACATCGCTCCTTCCGCTTTGACTCGCCACCATTCCCATGCCCGCCTCTAGTTCGATCGTGTGAAACACAAAGCAAGAACGTACGCGGGCAAGCAGCAGGTGATGCTTTCCAGCCAACAGACAACGGATACATGACCGACAAGTCCGCCGTCAATATATTTGCCCCCTCCGTCAGCTTTGCTAATGCAATGCGCCGTGCTTCATCCATAGCCTTGCTCATATACCGGCTTGGGCTTCCATCTTCTCTCTCGCTTGCCCAAACTTCACATCTTGATTCTCCAACATTGCCGTTCAGAATGTTAAGCGTATCTCCAGCAGGGTGACGTATTTCAGACACCCGCGTCCGTTTGCGTCGGTCCAAGTGGTCGAAATCCAAGACCGGAGCAGCAGCCGGCGCGCCGTCGTTTGAACGCGTCGGCGTGACCGGAGGAGTCGTTGGCCTCCCTTGCGTGGGCGCCGACTCGCGGAACTGGATTGCGAGCCCGTTCCACATAGCGAGCTCGTTGAGCTTGTCGAGCTCGCTATTGGCTAGTGCCATGGCAATGGCCTCCTCCTCGGTAATGTCCGGCGGCTAGATCTCCGGATCCCACGCCGGCCTGCCGTCGTAGTGGACGTAGTCTGCGCCCTCCGCCTGCTCGTCCTCATCGTCGTTCTCCTCTTCTTCCGCGGTGATCTCGTGGTCGAAGTAGTCGAGGTCGCCGAGGTATCTAGCTCGGCGGCGCGCATCGAACTCCCACGTCCGAACGAGATCCAGTTGTAGAAGTTGAGCGCGTATGCCGAATCTTTTCGGTGATCGGCCGGCAAGATCGTCGGCGGCGGCGCACCTCGTCCCAGCGCTCTCGGCCCTCGCGCGGCAAGGGGGGGCCGGCACGCGCCTGGAGTTGAGGAACCAACCTCCTCTAGGCAGGCTTGCGTCTGGCCATGGCACCAATCGGTTTTCCTCGGCGTGCGAACTCGATGCGCACGTACCGCCCGACCCGCGGCTTCTTGCCGGACCGCGAGCCGCTAACCTCGTGGTCGTTCTTGGTCTTGCGGAACGGCCATTATTTCTTCCCCATGGCGTCGATTGGGTGGATAGGGTGGGCTCTGGCAATGGTGTGGTCGGGGAAATGGGCGCCGGCAGCGTTCCTTTAAGAGGCTCGGACGTCATCTCGTCTTCAATGTCCTACCACTGCAACGCCGCCCAGCAGCGCACGCTCGCGGAAGCCGAGGCGCGCCATTAACGCGGCCCTGAAAAACTGCAGCGCCCCGTCCGTAAGTTATGCCGCAGAAGACGAAGCATATGTGTCCCTGCCAGGCGGGCCTGTGCGAGGACCGGGCGAACGACCGCGTCGTCCCGCTGGAGCGGGTACCAGACGCATTTTCGGCACACGCGGACGCAAACGCTCGCTCCGTTTGCTCGTTGGAGATTCTCTAACAACTTTAACATTAACACACATATTCTAAGTTTTGAATTCAAAATTGAGGTTTATCTTTGGTCAAACTTGAAATCAAATTATTTGAATAAAAAACCTAAGTCTTTGATTGAAATATTCCTAATTAACAATTTCAAAGAATATTACACAATCTCAAACTTGAACTCAATCGTATTCAAAATTTCAAATAATAAATATATAACAATAATTAGGGCCAGATTCAAATATTGATAAGTAAGTAAATAAAAATCATAAAAAATACAAAATTTGAATCAAAATGATCACAAACACATTCTTTATTAATCTATAAAATCATTAGAAAGTCATTTAGATACTAGATTGACCAGAAATTAAAGGAAAAATAGCCTAATACAAACTAGAAAATAGAAAAAACCTAAGACATATCTAGCGTATATATATTACTACTTCTTGATCACAATAATTACCACACCACTACTAGCATCATCTGCACATCATTCTACGAAGTTTTAGGTAAATGGTTCTACCACTAGGCAAGAGAGTACAGAGGATGATTATCGCTTACCGCCGCCATGCCGGACGACAGAGGAGCTGGAGTCAGAGAACAAAGAGATCAGCTTCTGCCTTCACTGCGCACGCCGACACCGGTCTGTTGCCGGAGACCAAGAAAAAGAGGTCCTCCTCATACCATCCGGATTCGAATGGCGTTGGTGATTCGACCGTTCCTCCAGATCCTACGAGCTACCAAACGCACCTTCGCCGAACTTTTGTCTGTTGAGCGTGCACGAGTCTCGGACGATTTGCGCCCTGGTCACCCGCACGTCGTCGTCAGGTTTGTATATACACAAGCACAAGCTGGCGCTGTAGGCCGGTGAGATGTCACTGGCCATGGCGCTTGGCTACAGCCTACAAGCGTGCGCGTGCGTGTCGCTGCAGTTGCTCCGGAGCAAACAGCGTCACACCGTAGTCCGTGGATCACGCGAAAGCTACAGCGTCGACTTGTTCCTGGAATCACTGCTTCAAGGACCAGTCCGCATTGTGGCATGGGTTCAGAGCATAGTGTGTCGACGGCAGATGTTCACATGAAAAATCGAATGGGTTCAGAGAACCGTCGTCACGCCGCGCAAATTTATTCCTGTGCGCCCATGACAAACCGCATTGGTTCAGACTTCAGGGACGAGCTCTGGCACGCACTGTGATCTGAGGCACCTGGGCTGGGGCTGATACATGCGTGAGAGCTGAAAAGCTCGTGCTTATTGATGATCCTGCCTGCCAGACCACCGTTATATCCAGCATGGGATGACATGAACATACTCCAAGTGGTGAGGTCCAGAAGATTTGCCGGGACATGTAGGAATGTAGTAAACCGGTGTTCCCTCGTGATTCTCTGCTGACCATTGCATTTTGAATTATAGGCAACAAGGTGATCCTTTGTGGGACGCGGCGTTTAGACTCTCGGGTGCATGGACCTTTTTTATTTGAAATGCAAGTCTTTAAATGATTTGAAATGCACTTTAAATATATTTGAAAATGTCAAGAAAAAATCCAATAAAAAAATTTCACCAGTTTATCTCCACGTCATAAATGATAAGAGTTGTTTTTATCGAGAAACGACTGCATCTTGTGAAAAAGAAGACCAAACTCAGTCCTAAACTAAACGATATCTCAAGATATTTTTTCCTTTTTTACAATAGCCAAAAAATATATCGGTTCTTAGCGAAATATTATATAAAATGTGGAGATATGCGGTTTTTTTTCCAAGATTTTTAACCTCTTGAAATTTGTATTATTGGGTAAAGACTAAAGAGAGCATATGAATCCTGAATCATGACTGAAGTTATGTTCATGATGTTCATGAACAGCTGCATGGCCGAAGAACTAAACTAACAGAAGGTTTCGTTCATGTTTTTTTCGCAGAGAAGCTTGCACGACTTATCTGAAGTCAGAAAGGTTCTTTGTTCCCTTATCTTGATTTGGTGGTGCCTCTAGCAGCATGCGAGGGCATGCCAAGGTGTGTGTCCACATATTTCTTGATATATCATGGGTTTCGTTCTTATTACTATGGCTGTAGGTACATCTTTTCTATATATAGTTCTCATCATGGATATTGGTTGCTGCTCTAATCTGTTGGCCCTTTGTTTAGGGCGCGTTTGGTAGCCTGCGAAGGCCTTTTTTGCATGGGTGGAGAAACAAAACGGCCCGTTGGTTGCCTGCGATTCGCGTTGTTGCATCGCACGGTTTTCAAAGCAGTGTTTTGCCCATCTGGAGGAACACTCAGTTCAGGCGTTTCTAGCGGGTCTATCCCGTTCTCGGGCCTCCTTGGCTCCGGCGATGCAACTGTTGCACGTGCTCGTGTTTAGCCTCACTCTCCCTTACACTACTCTACACACCCTCTTCTCAAATCAACACAAACATAATCCGAATCAAAATAAGCTGTACACAAAAAAAGATGTGTGTCGATGAGAGGAATCAAGTCGCACAATCGGTTTCGAATATCGTCGGTCGTAAATCACCAATTTCGTGTATGAACTTTTAAGCGAATTTTGCCAAATTCGTCGCAGACGCTTAACCGTTTGAAATTTCCTTTGAGGAGTAGGTTTATCTCACCATTTCGCATGACTTTCATGTTGCCAGGTTTTTGTTTCGGTATAGATACACTGATAGATAAATGTCTCACAAGTATACTGTGATGTGTTCGTATGTGTGAGTAAGGTTTGGAGTACTCTTGCTCAACTTCTCGCTTGCCATCTTCATGGACTGCAACGTGGTGATGATAGGTCAAGTGAGAGGTGATAATTCATGGTGGTGGCGGCATGGTGATGTTCATCTTCGTGGTTGACGACGTGGTGATGCTTATGACGGGCGTGACCGGCGGTGTTATGGTGGTATTCAGCTTCGTGCTCGGCGACATGGTGATGCTTGTGACGGGCATGAATGGTGATGTCATGGCCGTGTTCGTCTTCGTGTTCGGTGACATGGTGATTCCTGTGACCGGCGTAACCGGCGGTGACAAGGTATCAACTTATCAATGCCTATGGATTGTAGGCTAGGGTTTAGTTGGAAGTAGAGGACAAGTAGATCTCGAAGGTTTCAGCCGAAAAGTACTCGACGATTATGAAAACTAGGGTTCGCAGACAATGATTCGATGATCTCTTCGTCCCTCGACTCCCCCTTTATATAGGAGGTGGAGCCGAGGGTTTCGTTTCGTACAAGTTACAGAGTCCGGGACGGTTTCTAACTCATCCCGCCAGATTACAAATAATACTTCTTATTACAACTCTAACTTTCCTTAATATATCTTGGGCTCCCGAATCTTCTTATTCTTCGGATAATGGGCCTTCGATAAACCCGGGTACTATCTTCGGCAGGCCCATTTGGGATGCCTATGTCAGTAGCCCCCGAGATTTTGCTTGAATCGTAGAGTCAGGGAAAATCTCCACTGTTTATTTTTATTCGAGAGTTTTAACTTTTTTATATTTCTTCATATAAAATTCTATATTGTACATTCATCTGACGGATCAGGTACTAGTTAACTGCTCTAGTGGCAATCCGCAAAAACCTACTTCAAGATCACGTCCCTGGACATGATCTCGGGATACTGGTGTAAACTTCGACAGGTGCCGCTTAAGGTCTTACCATTCCGTCGAGTCCCGGTCAAATTTATCGGGTACCTAACGCGTCCGTTAGGATTTTTCTTCGTATCCGTTGATACGGATAAAAGTAGTAGAGGGCGGTCTTCGGCGATGCCACGCCCGGCGAACGGATCTGGGGTCTTACCTTCGCAATTTTGCGGCATTCAGAAATTGATCGCAACTTTGGCGTTCTGAGAATATATTGTCGAGTGCTTTTCCGGCTGTTGGAATAGCACATTTTATCGAGTCAAATATGACTTATATTGCTCTCCCGATGGGAGTATATGTAGAGTTAACTATAACTCGAAATATACTCTCTTGCTTTTCTATCTTTTTTCTTTGTTAAATTTCATCGGGCACGCGAATAGCGTTCCCGATGGGAGTAGCCCCCGAGGCTACAGCCAAGAACTTGTGTTTGGTTGTAGGCTCAACATTTTAGTCCACCTTGTCGCTATATTATCATTATTTCCCGATATGATCTTCTTTTTATCTCTCAGGTGCGCGAACAACGCTCCCGATGGGAGTAGCCCCCGAGGCTACAGCCAAGAACTTGTGCTTGGTTGTAGGCTCCCACAATTTCTATATTTCCATACTCGAAATTTTACTTTTATCGAAGTAGCCCCCGAGCATTTGGGCAAAAACTTGTATTTGACCTAAGGCTCCCAAAGTATTCAAATAACTTCTTCTGTCGCCATTCCTCTTTTATTTTTCTTGTCGACACGCTTCCCTTAGTCAAATTCACTTCATCTCTATTAATAGTCGGGATTTTTCTGCTTTGTGGGTCCATTGTTTCCACCACGTTGACACGTCGTGCAAGTGGGGGACACACGTCCTCCGCTTTTCCTGGCGCACGTACGGTAACGCCTGTTCTATTCCATCTCAGTAAAAATACCTTTTTATCCTTTGATCTTTCACCACACGATTTCTTCATCCAATGGTGCATTGCTTTGCCCGATTCCTATATAAACCTTTCTTCAACCTCGGTTCACTCCTTCGCTTGCGCCACACATTTGTTCCTCTTTGCAAAAGCTTCCTCTGCGCCTCAATTCTCTTTAATCTTCCGCACGCACGAGCATTGATTTTCCAGTGCCGTTGATGCCACCGCGGACGCGACTCACTCGCCACAGTACTCCAGAGTCCAAGATGGCCGCTGAAGATCTTGAGTGGGAGAGATCTAAAATCTCCAACCAAGATGTCAACATGCTGAAGAGGCTCGGCCTGATGAAGAAAGAGGACGCCATCCGCTTTCCCAGCGAAGAAAGCTACCTGATGAGGACATCCCTACCTCACTACTACCTCCGTCATTAGCAAATGAAGATGAACCTGCTGTGAAGCTCAAGTCCAATGAAGTTCGGATTGGACCAATTACAAGAGCTCGTGCGAAGCTACTTAAACAACAGGTGAACTTGTTTCTAAACGATACTTTGATTGATGAGAACTTTATCCTGCCTAAGTCCTATTACTTATGTATCATCAGGTATCAAGAGGAGACATGCATCGCACGAGGAGAGGAGCAGCTGGACGTGAAGACGGACATCAAGAAGGCCGTGAAGCTGGACATGGAGCTGGACATGAAGATATCTCATGGACGCGCGAGGGAGGAGCGGGAGGAATGCGCGAGAGGAGAAGAAGAAGTCCAGGCCGGTCCAGAACCCGGTCCGACCGGCCACTCGACCGGGCCGCCGGTCCCTGGCCCGGTCGACCGGTCGTAAACCGGCCACCAACCGGAGGAAATTTATCGTACCGGAGCGAGACCGGAAACTTCGCAGTTTTCCCGGTTTCCGACCGGTCGACCGGACCCCCGACCGGACCGCCCGGTCCACAGCCCGGTTGACCGGACCACGGACCGGATCGCCCGGTCCACAGCCCGGTCGACCGGATTCCCGGACCGGACCGGTCCGAGTCCTGTCTCGACTGCGATCTATTCCGGGTCGGTTATTTTTGTATCTTTTCGACTCGTAACTCGTCCCGGACACCTATATAAGTGCCCAGGACGCCCCCTAGCTGCTTTAGACCACGTTTAAGATAAACCCTAGTTCTTAGTTGTTTGCTCGCAAAACTATTGAATTCCCTACACCATATTGCTTGGATATTGTGTAGATCCCGTTTAAGTCTTGTGTGATCTCGCTGTTCCATTGGGAATTAGACGGTTGCAACTTACCGCTTCGTGGTCGGCGGCTACGTGCGCAAGTGTGTGGAGTTGCGAATATCTTGCGAGGTTGAGAGCTGCTGCATACTGCGACAGGGACCAATCGAGAGATCTCGTTGCGTCATACAAGTTATCATCCACTATATCGTCGTGTTTCTCCGCTGCCATCACCCCGTGATCATCATCACCTCCGTTGCTTACTGAGAAGATCGGGCCACCCCATATCACTACCCAAACCCTCCAATGGAGTACCGGGTTAGTTTTGTTGATCACCTCATCCGCGGCCTTTCTACCCCAATTCACGATTTCCTCCGCGGCCTTCTTTTTGTTTATGGGATTCAACTGCACCAGTTGACCCCCAATTCCATCCTCCATATTTCCATTTTTATCACGTTGTGCGAATGCTTCCTCGGAATCCCTCCTAACTGGGTTCTGTGGAAACGCATTTTCTGCCTCCGCCGCAATGGCTCCCACAACGCCACCTATAACATAGGCGGCGTTGTTATCTGTGTCCGAACTGACGTTGATTATTTCGACGTCAAATTTCCTGATTCTGTCCAAGGATGGCGCAAAAGGTGGCTCTACATACACGAAGAAAGTGCCAATTCTGTGGAACACAACATAATCCCTTTCGACGGAAGAGCCAAAATTCAACGCCGCCGCTCTTCGGGATGCTTGAGGCTTCCGAAGAAGAGAAAAAGGCGACGAAGCACTTATGTCTCGTATTCATCAGCTTCAAAATACTCGAGGCAAAGAACTGTCTGGTGTTCAAATCACTGCCTATTTTCTTAGGATTAGAGTGCAGCCTCTTCAGGCTCGCAAAAATCCCCTTTGGACGTATGCTGGTGAAAATGACGCCAATAGGCTCTCCAGTGATCTTTCTGTGAAGGACTTGGAGAAGCTGATTCGAAGAATTTCCTCGCTGAACAAGAGGGATCCTATTCCCTCCTCGTGCCGCGTGGAACCATACAGCTCCGCCAATCCTCTCCCCGAGGTATTTTGTCTTCTCGAATTTTTATCTTGTTCCGAACTTTCCCTGCATCTAATTGTATTGATATCTCTCTAAATTTTCTTTTGTCGTTGTTTTTCTGCAGAACCATACTACTATGGCTTCCCTTCCTCCTCTTCCTGAAGATGGAGATGTCGAGGAAAGGGCCGTTATTGCCGATGACAACCAGGAGGCCCCCTCTTTTGTGAATGAACCCGCGGATTCTCGAAAATCTGCGGGATCTATTGAAAAGGATGCTGCCTCTGAAGGTACTACATCAGCACAATCTCCTCCTCCTGCTGTTTCTCCAAAGAACAAAAGGAAAAGGAGTGATGTCGAAGATTCCGGGACCTCCCAACCCGAAGAAGCTGCTCCTTCACCGCGAAAGGCAGCTTATGACCCATATCTCGAGAGTCTCATCAGTTCGTGAGTTCCCTGTCTCTTTTTATTTTTCTATTCGAAGAATTTTGTTTGTCTTGCTTTTTATGCTGCCACCCTTTTTCCACAGTGATGATGATGAAGAAACACCAACTTTGGATGTGGCTGCTCGAACGAGTACGTCACATACTCTAGTTATTTCGGAGCCGCCAGTTGAAGGAGAAGAATCCTCGCCTCCTCAACAAAACGTCGGCGCGTCTACTCCTCCTTCGAGCCCCCTTGTCCCTTCGCCAAAAAGGGCAAGGACAAAAGCAATTCCGGAGTCGAGTCTCCAATTGAGTAGCTCTTCTAACCCTCTCTTGGATGATGTAAGTTCTCAATACTCTTGTCACTGTCTGTGCTTCCTCTGTTTGCTTTTCTATTTATATTTTCCTCATACCGAAATTTTCTTTCTTTGTCCCTTTCTTTTCTTAACAGCCCATGATCAAAGAGCTTATTCGCATCGATGCTCAATTCATTGGCTATCGTGAATATGCCAACAAAACTGAAGGTGATGCCTTGCTGCATTCTTTTTTTACCATTACTCTGTTGCTCCTTTCTTGTCGATATTTTAACGAAATTTTTAATCTTTCTTGGCAGAAAAACTGTCGGCTATCAACGAGCGTGCCAATGCACTTGCTCAAAAATTAGAGCAAAGTGAAGAGGCTCGTAAGAAAGCCGAATTAGATGTTGTTCAAGCTAGAGCAGAGGCTGACAAGGCCAAGACTGTCGCTGCTGGTGTCGAAGATCTTAGGAAAAGACTTCACACTGCCGAGACTTCGCTGAGCGAGCATATAGCTGCACAATCTGCTCGCGAGGAAGCGATCCTTAAGCGTATAAGGACGCAAAGTCGCCGCTTTGTCAGTAAGTATCTGAACCACTTCATGTCCTTTGTATTTTCTTCTCTGTACTCGTTTGTTGCTCAATAAGTTTCTTCTTTGACAGATAGAACAGCTCAAGAGTTTGAACTTGAAGATCCCGACAATGATCCTCTTCTTGACGCCCTTTCATTCCTCGAGTTTCATGGGTCAGAGGCGCGCGAAGGCATTGATCAGGCTAAAGCAGGGCTGTCGCGGCTCTTTCCCTATTTCTTCCCAAAGAAAGAGGAACCCGCAACTTTCCTTAACCTGGCCAAGTGCTTTAATCCACCAGAAGATCTTGGGCTGAAGGTGCGTCATGAGAATATGAAGGTTGCCGTTGAAAACACTGTTGCCTTGGTTGCCGATAGCCAACAAACTATCGACTGGGCGAAAGTTGGCGACACTGATCAGATAGAACATTCGAGGTGGAAGTCGTTGATCAAGGCAGCTAAGCCCAACACGAAGAAAATCCTGGCCTATCTCGGGATCAAGCCGTCTTCAACTCCTAGCTCATCAAGGCCGGAGGTCTAGTTGAATGCCTCTTTGCTTTTTCTTTTTAGCGTACCTCTTTCTTTTGGCATTGTCGTCGTAGTGTTCTTGGCGATAAGCTGCTCGATAGGTCTCTAGAAGGTCCTTCTTTTGTAATAGACATGTATATATTATGGGAATGAATGGAAATCTATCTTTGCTCAGTGATTGATGTCGAAATATTTCTTTTTTCCAGTTAATTTTTGACAATTATACGCCAGCTCCTGGTCCTTCCAATATTTCGCCTTCTTCTTGCTCAAGGAGAGCTCCTGCTGATACTTCACCTGTCGAAGATTCCTTGCCGCAAGAATTGGATGAACTTCGGCAGCAACTTCAGTGTGCGAAAAAGCAAACACTTGTGATGATGGAAAAGTCTCGTAAGTCATCTGAAGCCGAAAAAATTGCACTTCAGCAAGCTCGCGAGGCCGTTGCTGCTAGGGAAATTGCTGCTTCTGAGGCTGAAAAAGCAACAACTCGAGAAAATTTCATGCTCGAGTTGATGAATGAAGCCAGTGCGGATATGTCGGGTATGCTTGTTTCATCTTCAATATCTTCCGTCTTCACGCTACTTCTCTTAAAGTTTTCTGCTCCTTTGTTTTAATAGGTTCCTTTACTGACGCTGTTGCCGAAGAGGAGAGGGTAAATACTAGGACAAACCTCCTTGTTAACCTTTCCCTTGATCATGGTTCTCTGTTTTGGGCTACCCCAGAGAGGACCCGCCAGATTGTCAGATTTCAGGATCGCGCCTCTCAAACTCGCGACTTCCTTGACTTCTGTACCAAGACCCTGTCTATGGTTTATAACTCCATGTTTCCTCGGAACGTTCAACCAAAAACTCTTCCCGAGTTAATGGAGAAACTTAAGGATGCCCACAAGATTCATGACTTTGTCAGAGCTCAACTAGTAGCTGGCGCCAGATTTGCCCTTATCATGCTTCAGATCTGCCACTCAAAGCTTGACCTGACCCAAGTTGTTGCGAAAGTTCACGAGAAGGTACGGCGTCGAAGAGTTGGTGTTGATCGTATTGACACGAAGGTTTCGCCTATAGCTGAAGAAATGATTGAAGACCTTCTTCGGATGGATGCCGACTTTTTTGCAGATGGTCACTATGCTGACTTTCTTGGCGCTGCTCCTGAAGAAAACAGAGTTACCCTTGATGATATATTGAATCGTGACTAATTTTTTCCTTTGATATATAATTCTTCCTTGTGAATCATGATTGTGATTATATTGTAAAGAAAACATCATATTTCTATATTTGTCTAGCCCCCGAGTGTTTTCGGTGGCTATTCACTATATTTGTATAATGCGAGGTTTTGAACCAAGGCATTTATTCAATATGTAGTTTTGGCGAATATCAGCCCCCGAGCTTCTTTATTGAGTACTATTTTGTATTTTTATTGACTCACGAGGTATTTTAATACCAAGGCGAGGAACTATATTGAATTTCGTCGGGTTGGGGATTTTGAGCATGTCGATAAAGAAAAGTTATATTGACACTATCTTTATTATATTGCAGCACCGCGAGCCCGCCTCATTAAAAACCTTTCCCGGCCCCACTCGGTGCCCCGAAAAGGAAAAGAGTGCGTCTGAAAACTCGCGGGCGTTTCAGTACATTGAAGTTTTACAAGGACTATATTTTAGCTCTAGGCGTAGAACCGCCTGAGTTGCGCCACGTTCCAGGGGTTTTGCTCCTCCACCCCTGTCTTCTTGTCCTTTATCCTGTATGCTCCTCCTCCGATTACTTCCGTGACAATGTAAGGGCCAAGCCATGGTGACTCGAGTTTTTCATGACTTTTTTGCGTGAGCCGAAGAACTAGGTCTCCCACCTGAAAAGATCTTGGCCGCAAACGTCGACTGTGGTAATTCTTCAAGTCCTGTTGGTATTTGGTTACCCTTGATAATACTTCGTCTCGAGCTTCATCGAGTGCATCTACGTCGTCTTCCAATGCTATCCTGGAAGTTTCTTCATTATACTCTGTGACTCTGGGGGAGTCGTGCTCTATTTCTATTGGTAGTACTGCCTCTGCTCCATGGACCAGGAAAAACGGGGTCTCCTGTGTCGCTGTATTTGGTGTTGTTCGGATGCTCCACAACACACTTGGTAGTTCTTCTGGCCAGGTATGTCGAGCTTTTTCCAGTGGTCCTAACAGGCGTTTCTTGATGCCATTGCAGATGATGCCATTGGCTTTCTCGACTTGCCCATTGGTTTGAGGATGTGCGACTGATGCAAAGTGCAACTTGATACCCACTTCTTCGCAATAATCTTTGAATTCGTGGGATGTGAAGTTACTGCCATTGTCCGTGACGATGCTATGGGGCACTCCAAATCTGAAGACGAGGCCTTTTATGAATTTTACTGCGGATGCTCCGTCTGGTGAATTTATCGGCTTCGCTTCTATCCACTTTGTGAATTTGTCGACAGCTACTAGCATGTATTCCTTTCCTCCTGGCCATGATTTGTGTAACTTGCCCACCATATCGAGTCCCCATTGTGCAAAGGGCCACGACAATGGTATTGGTGTTAGTTCTGCTGCTGGAGAGTGAGGTTTTGCGGCAAACCTTTGACACGCATCGCAAGTCCTTACTATTTCTTTGGCGTCCTCGATTGCTGTCAACCAGTAGAATCCTGCCCGAAAAACCTTGGCTGCAATAGCTCGACTACTCGCGTGGTGGCCACATATTCCTTCGTGTACATCCTTCAGCATTATTCTTCCTTCTTCGGGTGTGACACACCTTTGCAGGACGCCTGAAATACTTCGCTTGTACAATTCTCCTTTGATCACCGTGAAAGCTTTAGAGCGTCGAATTACTCGCCTTGCTTCAACTGGATCGTCGGGTATTTCTTTCCTGAGGATATATGATATATATACTTGCATCCAAGGAACCTGTACCATCATCACAAGTTCTTGTTCCTCTTCATCCTCCGTGGTTTCTGTGAGGGATGTCGAAGTTTTCTCTTTTGCTTTTTTCTGCACCTTTTTTGGCTTCGTAGATCTCTCCGCTATTTCTTCCCAAAATACTCCTGGCGGGATTGGGAGGCACTGCGACCCGATGTTTGCGAGGACGTCAGCTTCATCGTTGCTCAATCTACTGATGTGATTTACCTCGCATCCATCAAATAGCTTCTCGAGTTCATTGTACACCTCCTTGTATGCTACCATGCTATCATTGACTGCGTCACATTGGTTCATAACTTGCTGAGCCACCAACTGTGAGTCGCCAAAGATTTTTAATCGAGTTGCACCGCAAGCTTTCGCCATCTTCATCCCATGTATGAGGGCTTCATATTCTGCTTCATTGTTAGATGCGTTAGGGAACGTCATCCGAAGGATATACTTCAATTTGTCGCCTTCAGGTGATATAAGTACTACTCCTGCACCAGCTCCTTCTATTCTCTTGGACCCGTCGAAATTCATGGTACAGGTTCTCGACAAGTCTTAGGGTCCTGTGTTTTGCAGCTCCATCCACTCTGCGATGAAGTCTGACAGAACTTGCGACTTGATTGCTTTTCTTTTTTTCATACATGATGTCCCGAGGGGAAAGTTCTATTCCCCAAAGGGAGACACGACCCGTAGCTTCTGGATTGTTTAGTATATTTGACAAAGGAGCTTCATTGACCACTATAATCGGGTGTGCCGAAAAATAGTGGCGCAATTTTCGTGCTGTTGTGAACACTCCATATGCTAGCTTTTGGTACTGAGGGTATCTTTGTTTGGATGGTGATAAAACTTCGCTGACGAAGTATACTGGCCTCTGTACTCCTGTTATCACCGGATTTTGGCTAAATCAGGAGGTGGGCCGCGGTCAAGATGGGCTTGGAAGATTACACGTGGAAGATCTCTGAAGCGGCCTTGTTTGGGGAATTTGGGCTATATTGCCCATGTATCTTTAATTACCATAGATTGTATTTAGATTAAAGTTAGAGTTTATCTCGTGCACGGTTTAGTGCATGCCCACATTAGAAAGTCCCCTGGACTATAAATATGTACCTAGGGTTTATGGAATAAAACAACAACCAACGTTCAACCACAAACAAATCTCGGCGCATCGCCAACCCCTTCGTCTCGAGGGTTTCTACCGGTAAGCATCATGCTGCCTAGATCGCATCTCGCGATCTAGGCAGCACTAAGCTCGCCCACGTTGTTCATGCGTTGCTCGTCATCGAAGCGCTTTTGATGGCGAGCAACGTAGTTATCTTAGACATGTTAGGGTTAGCATTGTTCTTCACGTTACATGCTTTCGTAGTGCAACCCTTGCATGTCTAGCCACCCTTACACCTATCTTAGGTGTAGGGGCGGCACCCCGCTTGATCATAGTTTAGTAGATCTGGTCCGTTACGATTGCTCCTTGTTCTACAAGGATTAGTTTAATATCTACAATAGTTAGGCCTTACAAAGGGGTGGAGGATCCAGCGGCACGTAGGGTGTCGTTCGTTGGCCCTAAGCAGGATGTTCCGGGGATCAACCTCGTGTTGGTTTTTAGGCCTTGTTTAGGATCGGCTTACGATCACCGTGCGTGGCCGCGAGGCCCAACCTAGAGTAGGACGATCCGATTATGCGGTGAAAACCCTAGATCGTCGTGGATCTCATTAGCTTTATCTTGATCAAGCAGGACCACCATTTATTCGGACACCCCGTCTGAATCATGGGTGGATCGGCTCTTTGAGCCGATTCACGGGATAGCCTGAGAGCCGATCGAGGCTCGTATTTAATGTTTACGTGTGTGCCCTGCGGAGAAACTAAGCGAGGCATCATCCACACCTTCCCGACCAGGTATAGGTCAGGTGGCACGCCCTTGTGATAAACATCGGCGCGTGCGACCAGGAGGCTTTGCGGGTCGTCGCTCTGAGGGACTGGGGCCAGCCGCAGCCCTAGTTGTTCCCGGCTCTACCGTGCTGACCGTCTCTGCCCGCCAGGGGGTTTCTGACGTCAACACATTCTGGCACGCCCGGTGGGACCGTCGACGACATCCACGACATCGCCATCTACATCCAAGATGGCAGAAGACACTCCGGTCACATACGAGGATCTGCCTGATGAGCTCAAGAAGAAACATGACGAGATCAAGGCAACCCTCGAAGCCGAACTCATCGGCTCCTTCCATCGAACCCGCTCCCATGGCGTCAGGTGGAAGGGTTTCACACCTGAAGGCGCGCTCGATGGAGTGGACCTGTCCGCCCCGTCAGAAGAACGCACCAGGTCGTTGCGGCAGGAGATCAACTACATGGTGGCTCATTCGCTGCACCGCCACTCTGAGAGCCTGGTGAACACCTTGGAGCGTGTCGCTCTGCGCGTCGTCAAGGAAATCATGAGTCACCGGTACTCCCCGTCGGGACCGGCTCTGGGACTTTCAAAGGAGAGATGCCACTCCAGCCCCGGCTGTTCGCATGGGCAGCGCCGGAACTGCCGAACTCATCGGCATATGTCGTCTACAAGATTGGTGGTGATCCTAGTGACTACCAATTCCTACCTGAGGCACCCAAGGAGATCCCGCACGGATACATGTGCGCATACGTACCGGACTGCAACGCCTGGGCACTCTCGAACCAGGCTGCAATAACAGGGGCCTCTGGAACGGCAGGAGGAACGTCAGCAGCCGATCCTGAGAAGCAATCGTGGCTGGCTAAGTACGCCACCCCTACGAACCTCCAAAGCCCAGCTCCTGCAGTTGGCTTAGAACCGGAAAAACAAGCATGGCTGGTCAAGTACGCCACCCCGGCGAATCTTCGTGGTTCGACACCTTCAGCCATCACAACGGATCAGATTTGTGCAATTCGAAAGATCAGTCCGGTATGATGCCGAAAAGGAAGGCGTTCGGCTACACCAAGCCGTACCCCAACAGCTACGAACCGATCCCGCTGCCACCCAAATATCGGCTCCCGGACTTCACAAAGTTTAGTGGATCGGATGGGTCCAGCTCCATCGAGCATGTGAGCCGATATTTGGCACAGACTCGGGCACGATCTCAGCGTCAGATGAGTTGCGCGTGAGGTTCTTCTCACGGTCCCTCACGAGATCGGCTCGGGTGGTACACTTCGCTACCGCCAAATTCCATCCAAACTTGAAGCAAGCGGTTGGAAGAACAGTTCCATGAACAGTATCACTCGCAGGCTTCCGATGTTGGTGTTGCCGATCTAGCGCAAGTACGCTGAAGCGCGGAGAGACAAGTGGCGAATCACGTCCAGCCGCTTCAGGACCATTAGGAACCGATGCTTTTCGGCTCGTATAAGTGAAAAAGAAGCGGTCGAGTTGGCGGTGGTGGGTCTCTCATCATCAATCAAGGACGTGGCCTCCCAAGCAGACTACCCTTCGTTAGCGCACATGGTGCAGAAGCTGTCAGCATACGAACAACGCCACCCAGATGTTTACCAGGAAAAATTCAAGCGGGTGGTGACTGTGGTTGAGGCGAGACGAAGATGAAGGTGCCATGGGAGATCGGGGAGGTAGCAGTGAGCTGAATGGACTCGAGCGACGGGCCCCGTGACCTGCAAATGGGTGAAGCCACAAGGCCCTCCAAAAGGGTTCGACTTCGACGTGACTAAGACGGAGCGGCATTTTTGACCTCTTACTCGCGGAGAAGCATATAAAGGTACCCGAAGGCCACAAGTTCCCCACGGTGCAAGAGCTGAACGGAAGGCCATACTGCAAATGGCATAACACGTTATCCCACACAACCAATGACTGCAGGGTGTGGCGGCAGCAGATCCAAATGGCGATAGAAAACGGACGGTTGATTTTTAACCAGTACGCCATGAAGGTCGACACACACCCTTTCCCCGCCGTTAACATGGTGGAGTGTTCCTACCCCGAGGGTTGCCAGCCCGTGGTCTCCGTTCAGATATCAACATGGTAGATCTTGGACACCACGCTGGCAAGGATGAAGATGAGGGCAGCTGCTCTCATAGCAAAGAAACAGAGGAAGCCGCTCCACGCGATCGGCTCCGCCAAGACGGCAAGCGCTACGTAACAGAGGGAGAAGTGAAGAACATAAGATATCAGCGACCTCTCTCTGATCACCTCCTCAACAAGTATGTGAGTCAGTACGACCAACGCCGACAGTCCAGCAATGACAATGAAAGAGATCGTCTAGCTAGAGAAGCCAGAGGACAGCGTCGGCGTAGTCGCGGTGAGGAGGAGCATGAACGTAGTGCCAACGAAAAGGCAAGAGAGCGAGACAACGAGGACATGCACTGGGATTGTCCCTTCTTCAGACACTGCTGGGATTCAGGAATGAGCCGATTGCCAACAATCGGCAATTGCCCAAAATGTAACCGAAAGAAGAAGGAGGCAGCCAATGTATCTGTGTTCGAACGTCTAGGGCCTCTCCCGCCACCAAGCAAACGCGCTGAGTCCCCTCGATGGGAAGATCTCGAGGATTCGGAAAACGAGGGACAAGAAGAGGAAGAAGACAGGTACCACCGACCAAGGTGGTGCCCTGACGGACTCAGCCGTTCCCAGAAACGCAGGGTTCAACGATTGCGCGGCCTGGAAGAAGCCGAGAGGTTATACTTGCACACATTGAGAAAGGCAAGGCCTGATCTGGCTGCGAAGGTTCAGCGAACCCTGGATGAAGAGGGTCGTCCACAAAGAAAAGAGTGGCGCCCCAAGCAAAGGAAAGTCGATGATGAAACATCGGCTGGCACAAACATGGTGCTCGTTCTTCCGACGAAGCTTAGTGCTCCACGTTTACACGATGCACTCCAGGTGGACGACGGCGAGCACACCAACAGGATAAAATCAGAGATTGGGCTGGTTTTGTCTACCGGCCTGAGCAAGTAGCAAGAGCTCGTCAATGAGCTGGCATGGCGAGGCTGATCCTTGGGATTGGCCCCAAAAGTTCATGAAGGGGACATCACAAAACCTTCATCAAGCAAGCGAACGTGGAGGCCGATTCCAGCAATCGGCCAAAATTATCCTCACCATCCATTCTGCCTGGGTTCGACACATGATCCAACAAAGCCGATACCATCAAATCTCTTGACGGAATCGGCTCGGGGGGGCACATAGAAGGATAAAACACGAGGATATGCAGGGAAATGTCTCACCCTTTGATGATGGGTATTGAAGTATGGGGGCCGATACACAAGTCGGCCGAAAATTCGAAATTTTTTGAGCACAACCGATGCACAGACATCGACTTAAGAATCAATGAAGCAGAGAGTGGATTAAGATCGGCTGTAACGTTTTGACCAAGGTGGTGGCTTGGTAGCTGTCACTTCCAGGGGGTGTGGCGCCCAGAGTTTGGAGGGCATCCGAGATACAAGGACATCCTCGCCGGAAGTTGCTTCAGCCTGCCATGAATGATGAGCCGATCTGGTCAGCAAGGCGCGAGGTTTGAACTGAAGGAGCTCGGGGGGCAGCTCGCCCGGAAGGTGCTCTGCTTTTGAGGCCTGATCCTGTCGGGATCGGCTGGCCCTGCTCTATAAGTTGGAGACCGAGGATGATCGACGTGGTCGGCTCGCTGCTATTCTCGCCCCGATTGAGGCTCGGGGGGCAGCTCACCTTAAAGGTTCTCTGTTCTGGGGAGCCGATTTCGTTGGAATCGGCTAACTCTGCATTACAACTTGCCTGAAGAATGGTGCTGACGTTGCAAAATTATCAGTTTCAGTATGCAAGACAATTCAGCGACAAGCCCAGGGTTATGTCGAGGGCACCTATTCCACACCAAGACTACTAGCCTGCTGGATCGACTGTATATGCTGTCAATGGGCAAAAGGTGATCAACTGGTTGACCCCGCACGACAGCACTCTCGGATATGGTCTAACCCAGGTCTGGTTGGCCTGAATTACGGGTCCTCATCATTGTTTCCACCCCGGCTGAGGCTCGGGGGGCAGCTGGCCACGAGAAGTCCTTTTGCTATAAGAAAGCCGATTTTGTTGAAATCGGCTGGCTCTGCATGTCAGTTTGATTTTGAGCAATGGTTGCTGGAAGAGAACAGAGCAGGATTATAAAACGTTGCAACAGAAGGTGATGCCTATCCTGTGGAAATGGTTTGAATTGAGCCAGCAACAGTCCTAGGGCTCTTTTGAAGGCAAAGAGGATCTGGAAGGGAAGGATGCGGCAGAGGAATGTCTAAAAGGTCTGGGGTTGCGCGATTATGGTTTGGCCTTGTTTGACCAAGAGTTTGGGTCCGGTTGGATCTATCTCGAATTTTATCATAAGAGACCGATGCGATGACATCGGTTCATGGGGCATTGACCAGATTGGCAATCGGCAGAATTAGTGCAAAGGACAATCGGCTGAATTATCATAAAGGGGATCGGCAAAATCAAATTGGGGAAGTTCTTCATTGATAAACCAGATTTCATACATAGAAGAGCTGATTGCTCTCAAAAGGAAGTTAGTAGGGGATACATTGCCCCGTCTACTACTGCTGGCCCTATGCTAAGATCCTATCTAGGGGCCATTGCTGCCCTCGTCGTCGTCATCGCCGTCATCGCCACTGTCGGCGCTACTCCCTACCGGCTCATCATCGCTGCTCCAGCGGCCGCCAACAGGACTCTCATTGTCTTCGTCCTCTTCGTCGGCATCGTCGTCGCTGTCGACATCGCTGAGGTTCCCGGGCCAAAGGTGGCGGCGTTTGGCCGGAGGCTCGTCAGAGGAGGTGATGTCCTCCTCCTCCTCCTCTTCCTCCCCCTCCTCCTCCTCGGGGAAGGTGAGGTCGCAGGAGAAGCGGTCGTCGTCGCTCTCCTCCTCCGCTTCCCCGTCGACAAGGGAGCGGAGGTCGCTTTCCCCGTCGGTCAGGGACTTGTCGTCCTCCGACCAGAGGGAGAAGTCATGGCTAGACTCCTCCCCGGCCTCAATGGCGCGGCGGACATTGTCCGCGTGAACCTCCGCCGGGTTCGGCTCCGGCGTCGGCTCGCGAGATGAAGAGGACCCAAGGGAGAGATCCGATGAGGTGGAGGAAGAGGAAGACATGGTGGCAGGGAAGGGTTTTTTGGGAGTACTAATGCGAAGAGGATGAAGAGGAGAACTGTTCGATGTGGTTAATAAAGGAGATGGGGATTTAATTTTCGAGCGGTTCTCGAGGACGTGGTGCCAAAACTGTCAAATCGTGCAGAGAAGTTGGGAAGGAAAGTTGTCATGATGAAACATACTGCGACGGTTCTGCTCTGCCACGACATGACCCCTCGGGAGAAAAAAAACAGAGTGGTTTTGAAATTACCATTATCAAAACCAGGGGGGCATGTGTTATCACCGGATTTTGGCTAAATCAGGAGGTGGGCCGCGGTCAAGATGGGCTTGGAAGATTACACGTGGAAGATCTCTGAAGCGGCCTTGTTTGGGGAATTTGGGCTATATTGCCCATGTATCTTTAATTACCATAGATTGTATTTAGATTAAAGTTAGAGTTTATCTCGTGCACGGTTTAGTGCACGCCCACATTAGAAAGTCCCCTGGACTATAAATATGTACCTAGGGTTTATGGAATAAAACAACAACCAACGTTCAACCACAAACAAATCTCGGCGCATCGCCAACCCCTTCGTGTCGAGGGTTTCTACCGGTAAGCATCATGCTGCCTAGATCGCATCTCGCGATCTAGGCAGCACAAGCCTGCCCACGTTGTTCATGCGTTGCTCGTACTGAAGCGCTTTTGATGGCGAGCAACGTAGTTATCTTAGACATGTTAGGGTTAGCATTGTTCTTCACGTTACATGCTTTCGTAGTGCAACCCTTGCATGTCTAGCCGCCCTTACACCTATCTTAGGTGTAGGGGCGGCACCCGCTTGATCATAGTTTAGTAGATGCTGGTCCGTTACGATTGCTCCTTGTTCTACAAGGATTAGTTTAATATCTGCAATAGTTAGGCCTTACAAAGGGGTGGAGGATCCAGCGGCACGTAGGGTGTCGTTCGTTGGCCCTAAGCAGGATGTTCCGGGATCAACCTCGTGTTGGTTTTTAGGCCTTGTTTAGGATCGGCTTACGATCACCGTGCGTGGCCGCGAGGCCCAACCTAGAGTAGGACGATCCGATTATGCGGTGAAAACCCTAGATCGTCGTGGATCTCATTAGCTTTATCTTGATCAAGCGGGACCACCATTTATTCGGACACCCCGTCCGAATCATGGGTGGATCGGCTCTTTGAGCCGATTCACGAGATAGCCTCGAGAGCCGATCGAGGCTCGTATTTAATGTTTACGTGTGTGCCCTGCAGAAACTAAGCGAGGCATCATCCACACCTTCACGACCAGGTATAGGTCGGGTGGCACGCCCTTGTGATAAACATCGGCGCGTGCGACCAGGAGGCTTTGCGGGCCGTCGCTCTGAGGGACTGGGGCCAGCCGCAGCCCTAGTTGTTCCCGGCTCTACCGTGCTGACCGTCTCTGCCCGCCAGGGGGTTTCTGACGTCAACAACTCCATGGAGTTTTCCTTCTTCTTCTCTTTCGACAACTAGCACCGTGCTCACCACTTGGGGCGTGGCTGCGATATATAGCAGGAGAGGTTCCTTTTCCTTTGGCGCCACCAAAATTGGTGGTGTCGAGATTGTGCGCTTCAAATCTTCGAAAGCTCTATCTTCTTCTTCATTCCACTGGAATTTTTCCCCTTGCTTTATCAAAGCGTAGAACGGTAATGCTTTTTCTCCCAGCCTGGCGACGAATCTACTTAATGCTGCGACTCGCCTAGTTAACTGTTGTATTTCTTTCAACTTTGTTGGCTTTCTCATTGTTACGATAGCTTGTATTTTATCGGGATTTGCTTCAATCCCTCTTGCTGAGACTAGAAACCCCGAAGTTCTCCTCGTTGGGACGCCAAAGGAACACTTCGTCGGGTTCAACTTCGAGCAGAATTTGTTAAGGTTGTCGAAAGTTTCCTTGAGATCTTCGATCGATGTTGTCCCCTTTTTGACGTTATGACGACATCGTCAATGTATACTTGTACATTCTTTCCAATCTGTGTCGCCAAACACTTCGCATCATCCTCTGATATGTTGCTCCCGCGTTTTTCAACCCGAAGGGCATTGTTTTATAACAAAATACGCCGTATGGTGTGATGAACGCTGTTTTGGCTTCGTCGTCTTCTCTTAATCTGATCTCGGTTATAACCGAGTATGCGTCCAAAAAGGAAAGACGTTCGCATCCTGCCGTGGAGTAGATAATCTGATCGATCCTTGGGAGGGGAAAGTTATCCTTTGGACAATGTTTATTGAGACACGTAAAGTCGACACACATGCGAAGGACTTTAGTGTTCTTTTTTGGCACCATCACTGGGTTAGCTACCCAAGTGGCTTCGGTGGATATTTCTTTGATGAAACCAGCTTCTCTGAGTCGATCAATTTCTGATAGCATAGCTTTGCGGTTTGGTTCCGAAAAGCGCCGCAAAGGTTGTTTGATTGGCCTCGCTAATGGATCCAAGTTTAGGTGGTGCTCGGCAAGTTCCCTGGGTACTCCTGGCATGTCAGCTGGACACCATGCGAAGATTTTCCAGTTCTCACGGAGGAACTCGACGAGCGCGCTTTCCTATGCGATATCCATGTCGTTTGCTATAGATGTCGTCTTTTTTGGGTCTGTCGGGTGGATCTGCACCTCCTTAGAATTTTTCTCGGTATTGAAGGTTGATTCTTTATTTGGCCTTCCAACGTCTGGTAGTACGTCGTAATCAGTCATACTTTTTGACGCCAAATACTCACCTTGCATCCCGAAAGTTTCTGATAACCGATGAAAATCCTTGTCACATTTATCGGCTAAGGCGAAGCTTCCTTTGACTGTGATTGGTCCCTTTGGTCCTGGCAATCTCCACAACAGGTATGTATAGTGTGGTACCGCCATAAATCTAGCATATGCTGGTCGTCCCAACAAAGCGTGGTGCTGTGATGGAAAATCCACGACTTCAAATTCCAGCTTCTCGATCCTATAATTTTCTCGGGTTCCAAAGGCGAACGTCGAGATTAATCTTCCCCAATGGATAACTTGGTTTCTCCGGTGTGATGCATGTGGAACCTTGTATCTGTCGGCTTCAAGTTTGCTAAGGATATGTTCATTTTCCTCAATGTATCTGCATACATAAGGTTTAAGCTGCTGCCGCCATCTATGAACACTCGAGAAACATCAAATCCCGCAATGACTGCTGGCAGAATAAGTGCTTGATCGCACTGGTCGAGGGACTTGCTGCGGATGATCTGCTATGGTGAAGCCAATGTCTTGTCCTGACCAATTAAGATACTCAACTGTTGGTGGAGGCATTTTCTCTGCCATAAACACATGTCGTGAGATTACTTTCTGAGCTATATTGGATGGCCTTCCTTTCTGAATCATCGACACCGCTCCGTTTGAGTTAGGATCGACATAAGGTGGTGGTGGAGGTGCTGCCGCTATTCTGAGCTGATGCCGATTGTCATCTGTGACCGCGGGAGGTGGTGGCAGGTGAACCTCGCTCCTGGGCTCCCGAGGATTTCTCTGTGCTGCTCGAGCGTTAGCGTGCTCGCATACCTTAACATTGCTCGAAAATTTCGACAGTCTTTCTGCAGGTGCCCTGACTGTCTTTTTCCGTTGCTATCGAGGAAAAAATGCATCTGACACGGTCCGTTCATCATTTCTTCGGGGGACACGAAAGGCCTTGGGAACCTAGGCCCGCTATTTTGCTTGTTATCGCTTCGCTGCTCACTGCTTCTCTGATAATCATCTCTATTGTTTCCTCCTGTGTTTGCCCTGAAACCTGCCGAAATTTGCCCTGGGGCGTCATAGTTCGAGTACTGCCGAGGAAATCGTCGCCTCGGTTGGTAATTTCGACCACGGTCCTCTTCTGGCGACCTGTGCCGTTTGTTGTGGACAGCATCTTCTCCATCTGCCCATCTGTTTGCTATCTCCATTAACGCGGATACTGTCTTTGGATTGGTCCTTCCCAGGTCCTCAACAAAATCTCCACGCCTGATTCCTGCGACAAACGCATCTATTGCTCTCTCGTCAGATATATTTTCTGCCGAGTTTTTGATGATGTTCCATCTTTGGATATACTTTCTCATTGGATCATCTGGCTTTTGTCGACATGCTCTCAACTCTTCTAACGATGCAGGTTTTTTGCACGTGGATCTGAAGTTCTTGACGAATACGTCCTCGAAACTTTCCCAGCTATCGATAGATCCTGGAGTAAGTTTCTTCATCCAAGATCGTGCGGCTCCACTCATGTGCACCTGAATACTTTGCATGGCTGTTGCCCTAGTCCCTCCAGTTAACTTCACTGTTTCGAGATAATCGACTAACCAATCCTCTGGATCTTGCAGGCCGTCGAATTTTTTGAAATGATCGGGTAACTTGAATCCTGAGGGGACTCGAGTTTTTCGGACTCTCCTCGTGAAGCATGGTAAGCCGCACATATCTTCGTCGTTAAGCTCCGGAGATTGCCGATGATCCCTTCTGCTTTGCCGCGCTCTATCGACCCTTGCTTGTGCTGCTGTGTCTCTTGCTCCGCTTGGTCCTTCAGGGGTTGCCGCCGTTGCTGCTGCAGGTCGTGGACTATTTTGCCTTGCCGCTCCTTGGGGAGGCGTTGATACAAACGCTGCCCCCATAGCTCCAACCCCTGCTATCGCCATATTGTATAATGTTTCCCTTGGATCACCTGGAGGTGGTTTAGATGCGAGGATAAAAGCTTGTGTCGCCATATACCCAGCTTCTGGTGTCTTAGGGATAATGTTTCCTCTTGTATCTATCGACATAAAGGACATGTCGAGGTTTTGAACCAAGTGCTCTCTTTTCGCTTCGGGTATGTGTTGTAACCTTGATCTTCCTCTCGTTCCGAGCCTCCCGTGGCTATCACCCGAAACACTAGATTGTCGACTTAGATCTGCCCTTCTCTCGCTGGATGCGATAAGCTGCCTCCTTTCTCCTCGTTCAACTCAGGCTGTACTGTTTTTCTATTTCTCTGGCAGCTCGTGCGAGCCTATATTGATATGCTTGTAATTCCTCTGGTGTGGCTGTGGTAGCCATTGGTTCTGTACCGTTCATAGCTCTCGCGGCTCTGTCCCATGCTGCTTGTGAAAGTTTAACTCTGTCTCGCGGCTCTGGCCCGAGGTACTTGTTGCCTAGCCCTTGTCGCAGATTGGAGGGATCGACGTATGGATTTCCCAGATCGTCGAAAGCCTCAGATGTTTCCTCTTGATCCTCAATGGCATAAATCTGATGATATTTTGTGCTCAAATCTATGTTGGGTTTGGTGACATCATCGTCGAAATTGATGAAGACCTTGCCCACTGTGATAGATTTGTCGATGAAGTCAGTAATCGTCGACATCGCTTGAGCCATCGCTTATATATGAGTCCGCGGATGACTCAAACGACATGTCGCTGAAGATCTTGGCGAGTTTATCTCTTGCTCTGGTGCTGACGTAGCGTGTTGCCGAAGTTTCTTCTTCTCCTGACTCGGTTGACGATGTATAGCTTGAAAAATCGGACTCGACCGCTGACGATCCCGACGAAATCGGAATTTCGACACGATACGATCCTTCCTTCTCGATGCGAAAGTGGAACCTTCCGAACGTCATCTCCTGGGCTCCGCCAGATACGCATATGCATCCAAACGGGAGGGTGGGTGAGGAACAAAATCGACAGGACCAGCAACGATCTGTTTACCTCGATCCATTGCGTTGCTTGCGGTTGACGATGTCGAAGATCTTGAACGTGCCATCGAGATCAGATCCTTACGCCTCTAATTCCCACAGATGGCGCCAATTGACAAGGTATCAACTTATCAATGCCTATGGATTGTAGGCTAGGGTTTAGTTGGAAGTAGAGGGCAAGTAGATCTCGAAGGTTTCAGCCGAAAAGTACTCGACGATTATGAAAACTAGGGTTCGCAGACAATGATTCGATGATCTCGTCGTCCCTCGACTCCCCCTTTATATAGGAGGTGGAGCCGAGGGTTTCGTTTCGTACAAGTTACAGAGTCCAGGACGGTTTCTAACTCATCCCGCCAGATTACAAATAATACTTCTTATTACAACTCTAACTTTCCTTAATATATATTGGGCTCCCGAATCTTCTTATTCTTCGGATAATGGGCCTTCAGTAAACCCAGGGTACTATCTTCGGCAGGCCCATTTGGGATGCCTATGTCAGGCGGTGTCATGGTGGTGTTTGGCGACGTCGTCGGTGACATTGTAATGCTTCTGACGGGCGTGAACGGCGGTGTCATGATGTTGTTCGTCAACGTGGTGATGCCTGTGGCGGGCGTGACCAGCGGTGTCATGGTGGTGATGGTTATGGTATGTGATAGGCGGTAACCGTGTAGGTCTGGGCAGTGGCGGTGTCATGGTGTCGACGCTTGTTGTGCTACACCGAAAGCTTCGGCCTATTCAGCCTAGTCTTGCGCACACCGCCTTGGCCATTTTCGGCGAGAGTGGCATGGTGGTCTTTCCGCGCACCAACGTGATGCCAGACTTCGTGACAGCGGCGTCAAGCTTTGTGATAGGTGAGGAGGTGAGAGGTAAGGTCATCATGTGGATAAGTGGTGTGGCTAAAGCTAGGCTCGTATGAAACTAAATAGGTTGACCCATTTGTTTCTGCTGGCCAATTTTTTTTTTTTTTGCACACGCTGCCAAACAAGGGATGTTTTCTAGCTCATGGCCTGTTCTCAACGCGCAGAGGCTCCCATCTCGTTGGCGTAGTGATGCAAGAAATAGGCCTAGCCTGCCAAACAGGCCCTTAAAGATTTCACATTTATCTACTACAATAACCTATATACAACGACTAATTTTGCCCTGTGAGAACAAAAGAGCACCTTCAACTCAGCTCCAAAGCTTGTAATCATCGCTAGGTTGTCTAAATAAATAAATAAATATATATATTATTGGTTTTTTGTGATTATATGTAATGTTTATTTGTAGAGCCTTTTGAAAAAACAAGAATCCAGCATGGCAAGAGTTTTATTTCATGAAAAGAAGATTTTGTAACAACTGTACATTAACGGTAAGAAATGTTAACAGGATCACTAGGTACGGTCTAACTGGTTGCTGCAACACTTGAAACATGATGAAAATGGTATGAAACATCATTTTTTGCTGACGAGCTCACAGAACGGAGGCCAAATTCCTTCCATGTACCCAAGCTCGCTGTTGCTTTCGGTGGTATCAGCACCAGATGTCTTTCCATTGACAGCGATGAGCTCCGTGTCAAAACCCAGAGTTGCACCACCTATTGAGTACGAAATTCTAGTCAGCGTTGCAGGTCAATCAGAGAGTACACGCCACATCACATGTGGTCTTTCCTATCAACATATTCAGATAAGGAACACGCTAAATTGGCAGGATCAAAGTTGACAATCCACACAGGACGCAGATATGATTTTATCGCGAGGACCATAACAAGCCATACCTGGAATCTTTGGTGGGGAGCCTTGCTTCTCATAACCCATCTTGGAAGGTATTCTTAGCTTTCGCTTTTCGCCGACACACATTCCTAGTAACCCTTGGTCCTAACCTAAGAGCATCTCCAACAGGCGCTCTATCCCGCGATGTATCCAAAAAAGTGGCTAGTTTAGCGCGTGGGCGCAAAATTATACTCCAACAAGCGCTCTATCCCGCACTGTAAAATACAACTTGAGGCATAAGCGCTATGTCGTGCACTAAATCTGCCGCGCCGGAAAGAGCACGCTGTATCCGTCGCGCGCAGAAACAACTACGAATTTTTACAGCTCCAAGGTTTAGAGCTTCTGTTGGAGGTGAATATGGTCTCACGCACAAAACATAGATAGAGCGCGCTGTAAAGTGATTTTTACAGCGCCAAATTTAGAGCGCCTGTTGGAGATGCTCTAAAGATGGAAACAATAGCATAGGTTGGTGCCTTTTGCAGAGGTTTTGAATAATAACAATTCAAGGCATTTATCTCCACTTGTTTTTATAACATAT
>NC_061513.1:45080206-45132155 GCF_022539505.1 Lolium rigidum | reverse complement strand
CGCGATCGAGAAAAAAACAATGCCGAGAGGCTGCCATCTGGGCCCTACATCCCTCGGCGGTGCGGATTTGCGTTGACTCGGCCGGCGAACCCGAGATTTCGAGATGCACCACGTCCCGGGCCACCATACGCCACGTTTTGGCCGTTTGCGTCGGGCTAGGTGGCCTCAAAAACGAGAAAAAAAACGTTTTGACATGCACAACGGAGAGACCAAAAATCGTCGGCCATGGTCACCAGCAACCACGGCACGACTTCAACTTCGTCGGCCATGGCAACTTTTCTTGTAGTGCATGGCCCGTCTTGGACGCGCAGGGGGCTCCTTTCCGCTGCGCCAGTAATGCAGGAAATCGGCCCAGGCAACCAAACGCACCCTATGTGTATATAAATTGGCGTTTCTTCGGGTGTTGGTGGTACCTGGCGCTGCCACAACAGGGTAGCCACGCAGATGCATCGCAGCCGGACATCCATGTTGGAATTTTGGCCTATTTTCGACCAGTCTATTTAATATTTCAGAAATTTTCTAATAAATTGTAGAGGCTCACTTGGCCCTTTCATGCATGGCAAGGCCTGGGATAAAAATTTAGTCTCACATTGCTAGTTGAAAGAGAGTTGGAGCAGCTTATAAGGGAATCTCTTCACACCACTTGTAAAAGAGAAATAATAGGAGGAAATAGGAGCTGACCACACGCGCGCTCCTCCTCCAACGATGCTGCCGCTCGCCTCGGGTTGCGGGAATGCCTCGAGCCGAGAGCCCCTCTGTTGCCTGTTCGGTTCACCTCCCTGACCCTTCCTTTTTGGGGAGAGCTTTCACGCGACTACTGGCTTCATCACGGACGCTGACGACGCCTTCCCCAACAACGACTTCTTCCCAGACGTCGACGACCTCTTCGACGACATGGGGGGACATCACCAACAACGGTCACGCTTCTGCTTCTGTCTAGTATGTACCCATATCTCCTATGTTTAATGTTTCAGATCATGGTTTTGGAGTAGATATGCTCTCCTCAAATTCACTACTACGTATGAAATTTTTCCATTGCCTAAAATAAAAGTTCATATGACTAGTTTGATCCATGTTATAATAGTCATGTTTTATCTATTGTTTTCGTGGATTAAATTTTGAGGTAAATTGCTTATATTTTAACAATCCAAACTATTTTAACATGTTAGTTCAATTGCTCCCTAGATGTAGGGGCGTTAGTCCAAACCCAATCAGAGGGGGAGGAGGGGCGTCAGAAGAATGGACGTAACGGTGGTGAAGACCTGTGCCCAGCTGCCAGCCGCACAAACGCCCCGTCCTTCGTCCTCGGCGTCTTGTTTCAGACGCAACCGCTTAACGGCGCCTGCCGCCGTGCAAGCGAACCACCCGCATCGACAGGCATATTGTCGTAATTGTATGCTACACGGGTCTTCCAAGAGCTTCCCACTATTTCCCAGCCGTCTCGTCCTCCCACCATTTCTCTTCTATATCTAGCCCTCGTGTCGCCATTCCTCCCTGCAAAAATCCTAGAAACCCATTGAAGTGCAAACCCTAGCGACCTTGAGTCGGCTTCATGGCTGCTAGGTATGAGGGAGACGGCGCGGCGGCCAATGGCTTCGGCCGCCGCATGCTGCATGACTAGGAGGCGTGCCTACTCTACCAGGCGGGCTACATGGCGCCGCCCGATATGCGTTGTCCCTTCGGGGACTGGAGGTTGAGCGCCGGCTGGATCTCGATCCTGCCGCCCCTGCGAGGAGCCAAGCGGTGGGTGGCGATCCAGCAGGCATGGGAGCGGCTGCCGGAGGAGCAGCGGGCAGACCCACGATGGGACTGCGACAATCACGGCACCTGGAACGCGTAATTCAAGGCCCGATGTGAGCGGGAGCTCACGGCCTACGGTTGGGAATGCGCGTCACCGAAGAACAAGAACGCGGTGGAGAGAAGAATCTAGTGGGGCACACTAGGGAGAACCTTGGCCGATGTCCTCGGCAACATCCATGCGGGCAACCACCCGCCATTGTGCTACCCGGCGCGCCCTGACAACCGTTGGGTACCATGACATATGGCATCGGAATGGTCGTTGTCATCCGGCGTAATGAGGGGGTCGTCTTCGTCCGCATCGGCCGCTTCTACAGCGACGTCCTCCCGTCGTCGTCCATGTCAAGGAGGAGATCGAGGATGAGCTGCCACCGCGGAAACGGTCCGGTATAGGCGGCATCCTCTATCAACGCATGTTGAATGGAGACGTCGATGTTGTGGCGCCACTGCTCCTCGTTGGCTTCCTCGCAGGCACGGGCGTCGTCCTCGGTCGTCTTAACCGACTCAAAGGACGGGAGGATGGCCCTCTGCTCCACCGCCTTCTCCTCTAGGTCAGACCCATTATCTCTCCAGTCGAGGTCATCGTTGCTTGCCCCCTCCTCTACGGCCTCTGCCTCCGCCCGCCGCTGCTGCTCCGCGTCGAACGCCGCGTGGGATGCTTCCTCCTCCGTCTCCTCACGTTCCGCGTCAGCCATGAACTGCGCGTGAAGCGCACCCTCCTCCGGGACATCCTCGATGTCGGCAGCTTTGTTGTCGGCGTAGTCGAACTCGAAGATGTCGACCGAGGGAGGCGAAGGTTTAGGCGATGGTGGAGGTGCCTGGCCGCTGCCGGCACGGCTCATCATTGCGCGGAGGCGGCCTTTTATAGATAGTGGCGGTGCAGGGAGGAAGCACGGGAAGCGGTGGAGAAGGCGCGGGAAGGCCGACAACGGCGACGGGAACGTCTCACCTGCAACGTGATGGAAACCAGCGTCACCAATAAGACAAAGCTGCACCGCTTTTGTTCGTGCCGCTGGCGAGGCTGACCTGCCACTCGCTATGCGTCTTTTTTTTTTGCATCCAGTGTGTATTAAGCCGCGCCGGATAAAAAAATTGTGATAGGTGGCTGGAAGTGGTCAAACATCGGGCGTAGTCCAAAGTCCTTTGTCGCTATTTTGAGAAATACCTCTCGAGATGCTCTTAGCACTTCGTAGTAGAGTTCATTATAACGAGACTACCACTGTACCACATAGTACCGCCATCTTTGGCTTTTTCAAAACGAAAGCACCAGTGCTCCTAGCACCTCAATATGCAGGGTAGGTCTTAGCGTGAAAGCTGGCATATGCAATCGTAGCTGCAGCTAGTAGTACGTATCTACCGAGTAGTTCTCTCTTGACAACAAGCTCGATCTCTTCTCAGTTATCTCCTCCTGCATGCTCTGCAAGACAACAGAAGTCAAGTTACATCATGAAAACAACAAAGGCAAGCTGCAACTTTTGATCTCACACGCTTGCACTGGCGCAGTAAAAAAGTAGTGGTATTCATCAAGTACGTACTCGGTTGTATAGGCATACGGCCACGTACTCTACCAGGGGACCTGGTAGCTAGGCCACGTTGGCTCGGGTCCACCTGCTAGTGAGAGCAACAGAGAGGTACACGGCCGGTCAAGATACAGCAGATTCTCTCAGCTCCAGAGGACGTCGGACTCGATCACCACTGAATTGCGTGCATGGCTCTCATGCAGAGAGATAGGACGGAGGTACGCTACGATGCTGTAGGCAGTAGTCCTTTTGGGCGTGAAATAAACCCAGCAATCTGAAGAGCGGGCTTGGATGGTAGAGATAGCCAAATTGATTCGACTCCACCAACCATGCACACCCGGCCCAGTCCAATCACTAGTGTGTGTGGACAGTGGAGCACCCCACGCCCTGCAGCCTAGAATTTACTGCCACGTGAAGGGAAAAAAGCTTCTGAGAAAGGATGCATGCATCCCTGGTTTTTGACGTCTACGACTGCGAGCGTGCGTGCGTAGTTTGGAAAATATAGGAGAGAAAACGAGAACAAAAGTGGGATTTGGCAGTATCCCTGAGAAAACGAGCGCTGCTGCTGCATAAACAGGGTTCCAGCAGACAAGTTGCAGCGTGCGATCAACTTGATGTAGTGGCAGTACATCATACTCCATCTCAACCACCTCTTGTTGAATACACGCAAGGGCATCTCTCACGACACATTTCATACATCTAAAGCGACGGGCTGCGTCCCTTTATGTATGCCCGCGGAAAAAAAATGTCATTTTTTTTATCTCGTGTCCGTTTGCGTCTAGGTGTGGCCCCAGCCGTCCGACACATATTATTTTTTCAATATTTTTTTCATTCAATTGAAAATCATAATTTACATATGAAATAAAAGAAAATAAGAAGAAACAAATACTAAAATGAAAATGTCTAGGCCCTAGCCTACTTGTGGCCGCTCGGGGCGGTTGACGGCCTGGCTCCGTCATTGCCTCCCTCCCTCTTCTGCTTCTCCTTCGCCGCCCGCCACTGCATCAGGTGCGCGGTCGCTAGAGCTCGGTGGGCCGTCACGTCCTCCGGTAGCCGCAGCCGCAGCGCCTCGTTGGCGTCATCCTCAGCCTTTTTCACCATCTTGAAGCACGCGACTAAGGCCCTGTGCTCCGCCGCCTTCTCCTCCGGGTCAGGCCAGCTCCAGTTAAAGTCGTCATCGTCTTCATCCGACTCCTCTGCGGCCGCCGCCTCCCTGCGGTGTTGCTACTCCACGTGGGCCGCTCGCTCCTCCTCTGCCTGCTACTCCGCGTAAGCCATGAACTTCGCGTTCATCGCCTCGCCGATAATGGTGTCCGTGATATCCTCGTTCTCGTCGTCAAACTCGTCGGTGTCAGAGTTGTCGGTCGGGGAAGGTGGAGTCGGAGGTGGAGACGAGGGTGGAGGCGGAGTAGCCTGGTCGCCGGTGGCGCTGCTCATCATGGCAAAGGTCATAGCAGAGGAGAGGTTGTGAGGCAGCTAGGGTTAGGGAGGGGAAGAGGCAGCCGAGCGCGCGCCCCTCTTTATATACGCCAGAGCAAGCCAAGGGGCGCGACACGCTTGGCAACGACATTAATTTCGTTGGCAGAGATGGGCGGCGGCCGCGCAGAAAGCGAGCCATCACCATTAACGTGGCGCAGACTGCCGAAGCAATGCCTCGTCGCCAGTACTGACGCGCTTGAGAAGACGCATCGACCTTGATCGCTGCCAGGCGGGCCCGTGGGAGAAGCGAGCAGTCACGCGACCGCGCAGCGTCCGCCGAGACACAACCGAGGCACATACTTGGGCCACGTTTGCATTTTCGCGGACAATCCGATCACTATGCATCGGGTCATTGGACCTGGCTGCAGCCACATTTTACGTCAAGCCGTTGGAGATGCTCTAAGTGCAGAAGTGTCGCCGCCTTCTCTTCTCTGCATCCGGCAACGTCATAGATTCTCGGCATCTCCTCCTGCACTCCGGCTTAACACCGGCAGTCTGCTCAGGGTTCCAAACTTCCATCCAAAGGAACAACCGGATCCATTCATCTCGTTGACCCGGCCACTCCTGCCACGTGGATTTGAACCATCTGGTTTCAGTTTGCACTTTCACCCGGATCATTAGTCCTATTATTTGTAAGAACTACCTGTAATAATGAACTTGCAAAATGGGTTCGTTGTTCCTAAACCCAACTTCACCTTAATTATTATTTGAACAAAAATATCACAATAAACTTTTGGTAAAAATTATGTATCGGTCAGAGGATTTTTACCACTTCAATAACAGTCTCAAACTGGAATTACATTAGAAACATGTTTATCAAATTGATTATACCTTTCCAGGTTCCGATCTATATGACCCCAAACAGTACAAGTACACCTCTTCCGTAGAGGTGATGCAAGCTGGAAGCAGTGTTCATTTGTTTGTTCGAATTAATATCGAGTTTTATGCCTGAACGTGAGGGATTTGTCTCTGCGGGTGACGAGATCCCGGCCTTTCATTTCAGAACCAACAGCTAGATGGCAACTTCCATTTTCCCCAAAAAAACATAAAGAAATGCAAAGTTGCCAGGCTTCGCGAGCACGCCGTTGGGGTCCATTAAAATTTCTTTGTGCTGCATTTTGTGGGGCCTAGATTAACAAAACCATTTTTACTCTGTAGTTACCAATCTATTTTTTTTTATGGAACCATGCAGGAGAGCTACATGTTATTATATCATCATCGTCGGAAGAAGAAAGAAAGCCACAAGGGGGTACAAGACCGATTACAACACACTCACAGAGCCTCCTGCGCAAAGAAAGAGACACATGACCAAAACCACTACAGAAGAAGCACAAGGAAAAATAGAAGACTGAGACCGCCTAGCTACTGTGGAAAGTTCAAATGCCTCCGGTGATGCCGAGAGTAGCATGTAACATCAGTTTGCTACAATTCTGTGGGGGTCTGGGCCTTCCCAACCTTCAGTTCCTCCGTTGCCGGTTGGCGTGGCTACAGAGAGTGGATGCGACCAAGGTTTGGGCGGAGTTTGATCTCAAGGTTCCTCTCCTGGCCCGGGCCCTCTTCGATTCCGCCACGGCGGTGGTGGTTGGCAACGGGGCAAGAACTTTATTCTGGAAGGATCGCTGGCTGCAGGGCGCTAGGGTGGCGGACCACGCACCCAATTTGGCGGCTTTGGTTCCGACCCGGAAGGCCAAGGCTCGCTCGGTCAAGGATGGCCTCGCCGGGGAGTGGTTGCGCGATTGTGGGCCGGACCTGAGTCCTGCAGCGGTGGCGGAGTTCTTCCACCTATGGGGCATCCTCGCTGGTGTCACCCTGGACCCGGAGCGAGAGGACTCCTTCGTGTGGTGGTGGTCGGCGGACCGGATTTTCTCCGCGAGGTCGGCTTACGCAGCCTTCTTTGCGGGTACTACGGTGGCGCCGGTTGCTTCGGAGATTTGGCGCTCGAGGGCGCCATACAGCTGCAAGTTCTTTGCTTGGCCGGTGTCCCGTAACGGATGTTGGACGGCGGATAGGCTCCGGAGGCGTGGCCTGTCGCGGCCGGCGGCCTGCCCCTCTCGCAACCGGGAGCGGAGACGCTCCAACACCTCCCGCTTGGTTGCGTGGTCGCCCGTGAGGTCCGGGCGTGGGCGTTGACGCGGTGGAACGAGGTTGGAGTGGATGCTCGGTGCGGGCTCTCGGATAGTGCACCGGTGGACCTCGCTTCATTGCCCCGGTGCCGTGCGCGAGGGACTTGTGGACGGCGGTCATCCTTGTTTTCTGGTGTATCTGGAGGCATAGGAATGACGTGGTGTTCAATGGCACCACCCCGGCGGTGGAGACCATTCGGCATAGGATTAGGGAGGAGTTTCAGAGGTGGCGTGTAGCTAGGCTTTTCCGCTCGGAGTCCTTCGGATTTCCCGAGCCTTTTCCTTTTTCGTGGCGGGACGGAGATTAGGCTTTCGTTTTTGTAGGGGAGCTGCCACCCCCCTGTTGGCAGTAGCGCTCGTGGTTCGGGCTTTCTTGCCCTTTCTTCTATATGATTAGTACACCTTCCAGGGTGTATTCTCGAAAAACATCAGTTTGCTACAATTCGATTGATCCGACCAGTGACGAACACTGAAAATTGGTCACCCGTGCTGCCGTGCAGCGTGTTGTGACCCACATGCTCAGTCTTTCTTGGCAAAAGAAATTCGATCCGTGCAGACAACTTCTTTCCTCCACCATCTGTCGTTTGGAAATGAATTTATCAAGCATCGAAGCAGTCGAGCAGATGAAAGGATGGGCTCATGGGCGTGGTCTTATTAGTCCACTGTAGTTGCAGGCAGAATTGACACCGCAACCTCCGGATCCCTGGAACCGTTGATTCGCCATAAATCACTCAATCGAGCTACAGTCTCTGATGTGTTTACCTGGGAAAAAAGATACACTGTTTGATGTGAACCTTCCTTGTTTTGCGACGAGATCATCGTGACTGATCGGTTCTAAATTTGTCTTTGGTGATCATAGTTTATTATAGGAAAACAGGAAATGGTGTTGAATCAACCGTTGATGTTTCAACGCCATCTTTATCAGCCGCTTTGTAGGGCCTAGATTAACAAAAGGTTAACCCGGGTCACTGTTTCTTCATATATGGAAACGGGATTCAGCCATCCGCATTCTGAAAATGGCGCTGTCCATGAGCAAATACTAAAAGGCTACCCTGCCAAGAGTTGCTTAATTATGCACAAATCCAGTTAGCTGACCTTGCTTCCACTTGTTGGTGTGCCATGGACCGATCAAAATCGACAGCTAGTGATATTAGAGCATCTCCAGTCGCGTCCCCCAAACCGTCCCCCAAACTGCGCCGGATTGAGCGTTTGGGGGATGTGTTTCGTTCGTGTCGCATTTGGGGGACGTCGCTCCCCAGTCGCGTCCCCCAAACAAAATTTCGCAAATTTTAAATTTGACTAGATTCGATTAGATTCGTCCAAACTTACATAGATTCGAACGAAATTTGACTAACTTTAAAACTAAACCTAATCTAGAACCACTTGCGGCGGCCGGAGGCGTCGTAGTATCGCCGGAAGTTGTACATCTCGTCGGTGACGACCTCCCGCTTGACGCCGCTCGTCGACGGGCTCGTCCACGGGCTCGTCCTTCACCAAGCCGCTTGGTCCCGCCTCGCCGTCGTCGGTGAGGTCCACCGGCGGCTTGCCGGAGTCGCGGATGGACATGGCGATCGCCGCGTCCAGGTCGCCCCTCCAGGCGCCCTTGTCGTCCATGGACGCCAAGAACGCCGCCCGCAGCCCCCGGGCAGTCCTCGGGGTCGTCGCCGCCGGCGATGAGCCGCGCCGCGCCGCTCGTACTCCGCCGCAGCCGCCGCCTGCGACGCTTCCTCCGGCTCCTCCTTCACCTCCGGCTCGGATGAGGAGGGCGCCGCCGCGCCTCCCTTGCCGCCGCCCGCCGCCGCTACCGCCACGCTCGTGTTGACGGGCGTCGCCGGCTCCTCCTTGACCTCCCGTTTGGGAACGGTGATACGGCGCCGACCGGCAGACGACGACGACGGCGCCGATCGCGCCGGCCCCGAGGAAGAAGAGTGCGAGGAGGACGAGTACGTCGTCCTCCTCGGCTGCCACTGAGGAGAAGGCGGCGGCGACGACGGCATCTCCGGCCCGCGAGCGCCGCTGCGGAGGCCGCGGATGACGTTCTCGAGGGTACGCCCGAACGCCCTGCAACGTGGCGCGGCCTTCCCTCGTCCAGCTCGTTGGGCCCGCCGATGAGCCCGTCGGTGCCGTGCGGCCTCGATGTCGTACTTGGCCTTGAAGTACGTCGTCCACCGGCCGTCGTTGTCCTTGGCCGCCCATGTCGGATCCGCCCGCTCCTCGGCGGTGAGTTGAGCCCGACGGGCCTTGATGGCGTCCCGCCATTGCTGCGTGTCCGCTTCGGCGGCGGCGGGATGCCAATGCCGTTCACGGCCATCTTCCAGCCCGCCGCCGCTGGCAGCCGCACGTCCGGCGGGACCGGATACCGGGCGTGGTACAGCCGCCCACGCCTCCGCCACGGCGAGGCTGCCGCGGCCGCGGCCGTCCGCCGCGGCGATCTTGCGGGAGGACGACATTTTTTGAGCGGCGAGTAGAGGATCCGGGAAGGGGAGGCGGCGGCGACGAGAAGGATTATGATGAGCGGCGATAACCGGAGGGCGTCTTAAAACAGCGGCGGCGGCGGGTGGTTGCACGCAACAACTCCGCGCGGACGGCCACGCGGCCATGCACGACGAGACGCGTCCCTCGCGTCGCCCTGGGAAAACAGGGACGCCATTAACGTCGCTTGACCAAAGGTAGGCGACGGGGTTTTAGCCTTCCGTGCCGCCGACGCGTCGGCCCCGCCACTCCCCGCCCGCTTCGTTGTGTCCGGCGTCCCCGAACGTCCCCGTGGGACGGGGACGGGCTCGGGCGCCGGACACCGTATCGGGCGCGCCGGACAAAAAGGGCTTTGGGGGACGCGGCTGCAACGCTTTTTGTCCGCGGCGCCCCAAATCGCTGGTGACGTGTCTGTGGACGCGACTGGAGATGCTCTTACTAGACGTGAGGGCCATCGCATTATACTGTACTTAATCATCTCTCTGCAAAGGGCACCACCAACATGCCAGGTACGCAAAGTCCATCGGCAGCTAATTAATCCCCTGCCATACTTTAGAGTTCGAGGGTCCAAAAGCACATGAATTTTGTATGGCAAGATGTCGCGCTTGGTTCCTACACCTGTCATGACATCTCGCGGACCCTTTGTTTGACAAATGAGAGAGCATAGTGCTTGCCAATGGGTTTACAGCTCCGTTGTTTGAATCCCAGATCTGGAGCCTTCTGATTGTTTTAAATTATGTGTACACATTAATAGAGTATGTGTCTTGTCTCAACCATTCCCTGCTCCTAGTTTAAAAACAGACAAAGCGCCGATGATCCGGTTACAGGCGAGCTTAGCTTAATGTTTTTTTTGTGCTGCATACATGCAACTCAATCATGGCTGAAACCAGTGCTACTGTTTTGTCTCTTGTGTTGACAACACCATCAGCGCTAGCTTCACGCTAATTATGATCAAAACAAAGACACGGATGACGTAGGCATCAGCACACAAGTAAGGCACGCGATACATCCTGGTTTAAACGAAGCTCTGAATTTTTTCAGAGGGAATCGAAGCTGTGAATTCAGCGAGAATGAGCTTACGGTAAACAACATGCACTGAATATCCGTCAGTTGGCCTGTGAAAAGTGAAAACCGATGGTCTGTGGCACGAGGACGGAGGCTGCAGTGAAAGAGCAGAAGATTAGACGGAACAATTATGGTGAACTCCACCACACTTGTCAATGATTGTCTCGGGTTCCGTGGGAGGCGATCTTAGAGCAATTCAGCAAGTATAATAAGGATGACTCAGCAGGCTACAAGCTTTAAATTATCATTAAAAGCTGATGTGGAAGAGAGAGGGAAGAGGAGAGAGAGGGAAGCCAACACTTCAGCTGTAGCCGGGCGCTAGCACAGCGAACGAGAAAAAGCACCTTGCATGCAGCTTAGGCCCAATAGCATGCATGTGTTGAGAATTAATTTTTGATTAGAGCCCACCTAGCAGCCAATCTAATAGCTAGCTTATTATATAAGTGGGCTTTATGTTGACTCTATGTGACATGACGTTGCTCTATAGCCGGTTAGTGGGCTCTCTTATTAAACATGCTCTAATAGTATAGTCGGTTGTTGGTTACAAGTAAGATGTCATGTCATTTATAGTCAACTTGTAGCCAACAAGTATAATAGTTGGCTATAAAAATGTACTACTTTCTCAATGAATGACCCACATTTCATTGACATAACTTGCCTAGGAGCACGTGCTAGAGCTAGCTTATCCACATTTCATTTACACTCTCTCTCATCTTCTCTCTCCTCCAACTAGACATAAATATATTATTTTAATCCTTGTAGCCAGATGAATATGATTTATTGTACTTGCTCTTATCAGCAGCGACGTATAAACAACACAGCGAATCGGCGAGCGCAAGGTGGTGCGCCGGGTTAGTTTATCGTCGTGTCGCGCCATCGCTCGCCCGGGACAGACAGGGAGTATTATCAGGGTTTTAGAGAAGTCGCGGCGGCCGGCTGTTCAAGATCTAGCCAACCACCGCCAGCCATCGACCGATCGATCTCCATCTCGCGCGGCTTGGCTAGATTGCATCTGGAAGGGAAGCCCCATTGCTGGACATTCCGCTCAAGGGTGCAGCTAGTCAGCAGTCAGGTCGGACACTGCCTGATCTGATGTGATCCTGTCTCTCTCGTCCACACTCAGCTTACGCGCAGTTGTTCCAGCTAATCACATCTTTGCTTAACCAACCAGTGTCAAGCTAAACAATGCACATTCCCCACTTTGTTTCTAACAGGGCAGCAGCTTTACTTAGTTGGTGATCCGTCCACTCCACTGGCGAACGAATGATGGACCGACGTGGAGAAAAGAAAAGAAAGGTGCACGATCGATTTTCACCGGCGTCGTGTTTCACCCGCAGATAGACATGCATCTCCACTATCTACTCCGGCGGGCTCCAATCATTGGGTTAACAGGAGATATTATAAAGGGAGCAATGGTGATCCAATATAATTATTGGTTAGAACATCTCCACCGTTGGCTCCGATAGCAGCCCTGATAGCTATTTGGGGATGGGGCGAAAATGAGCTCGCACCGGCGCGCCCCAAACGGCACCGGCGATTTTTGGATCCTAATAGAAGCGCGGCAACCCCGTGCCGGCCCCTTCGCCAAGGGTGCGTATCGGGCGCGCCGGCGCGAGGCTGAAAAATTTGGGCGTGGGAGCCGCCTGTCAGCCACACACCAACAATATATACATCTTCTCCCCTAAAACCACGTCCCCTCCGCCGCTCATTTCTCCCGCCAGCCGCTCAATCTCCCATCCATCCTCGAACCCGAAAAACCCTCGCTGCCGCACCATGCCACCGAAGAGAAGGGCTCCGGCGAAGGCAGCGAAGCCGCCAACGAAGGCGCCGCCGAAGACGCGCACCGTCGCGCCAAAGGAGAAGCCGGCGACCATGTCGCAGGAGGACTGGGAGACGGAGATGGATCGCCGCGCCTACGTCACGGCCGACCGCAGGAGGCGCCGCATCGCCGCGCTCGACGCAGCGAAAGCGGTGGCCTCTGTGGAACCGTGCCTGAGCTTGGGCGGCGGCCTGAACAGCATCTCGAGCTCCCCGTCGTCGCCGGGTTACTACGCGGGGTACACCGCGGACGCGCCGTCCATCTCGCAGATGCGGTTGTCGCAAATGGACGGCAAGGCTCGCTACTCCACCGAGTTCGGCGACAGCGACATGACCGTCGATAACAACGCCCCGTTCTCGCAGGATTCAACGGCTCGGGGCAGCGGCGCCTTCCGCTTCCCCGACCTGAACGATTCGCCTCACCCGCGCCGCACCCAGGGCCACGTGACGGACGGCACCGGCCTTCCCCGCGACCTCTTCCCCGGCGACGGCAGGCGCACCCAGCAGGTGTTCGGCAGCGGGTCCGGCGTGTCCATGAGCCAGGACGAGGTGCGTTTCCTTTCTTTCTATGTGTTGTGTGCATCGTAGACACCGTCGGCGGCTCAAAGATTGCAACTTTATGCGTAGATTGCCGGCGAGGAGGAGATCCTGAACGGCATCATACGCGGCCATGGCTACGAACCCCCGGTCGACGACTACGAAGAAGAGGCCGTCGAGGACGAAGGTGAGGAGGAAGTCCAGGAGGAGCTGATCGACGCCGAGACCGGCTTGAGCGTGAGGAGGACGCGCAGGTGTTCCGCCGGCACAAGTGGTCCGAGGTGGAGGTCCTTGGAAGATGAATGCCTCATCGAGGCGTGGAAGCAAGTGAGATTTTGCTCCATCACCGGCGCAAACCAAACCGGGGGCAAGTATTACAAGCGCATCCTTGATTGTTTCAACGAGAAGAAGAACTGGTGATTCGCAACCATAGAGATGAACCGGAACGAGGGCGCCCTCTCTCACCGTTGGAACTTGATCAATGGATCGTGTAGCAAGTTCCATGGCTACTATGAGAAGATCAAGAACCGGAAGGAGAGCGGCACGACGATGATGGATTGGGTATGATCTACGCCTATCTTATTTGCATATGAATTGGTGATCAATGTTGTTGCATATGATTTGATGATCTAACTTGTTGCATATGAATTGGTGATCAATATTGTTGCATATAAATTGATGATCCAACTTGTTGCATATGAATTGGTGATCAATGTTGTTGCACATGAATAGATGCTCAAAGCCCTCGAAATGTACAAGCACCAACACGAGGACAAAGACTTTCCGTTTATGCATTGCTTCAACAAGCTCCAAGGTTGCAAGAAATGGGACGACCTCCTCCACACTCTCATGAAGGACGAGGAAGATGGGCCGGTCGATCCAGCCGGCGCCTCCACTGGGCGCCCCATTGGCAATAAGAAGGCCAAGGCCGACAGGAATGCGGCGCCGGTATTGGCAGCCATGGACGCCTCCATCGAGAAGATGATCACCTCGTTCTCGGTGGAGAACAAGGAAGCTGCCGATAGAGCCGCCGTCGTGTGGAAGGCCATCCTCGACAAGCAAGACGCCAAGATCGAGTTGGAGAGGGAGAGGGTGGAGGCGGCGAAGATGGAAGCTCACGCCGCTGCCATGAAGGCCAACAACGAAGTGACGCAGCTATCGTTGGCCAAGATGTCTCAAGAATCAAAAATCTTGATGGCCGACATGGAGAAGATGGACCCCTTGGCACGGGCGTAGCACGAGATGTACCGCGAACGCATCGGCCAAGAGGTGATGGCGGCGCGAGCTGCGTCGGCGTCTCCCACGGCACCGTCCATGTCTACCCCGGCACCGTCCGCGTCCATGCCTCCCCCGGCAACGTCCATGTCTACCCTGGCACCGTCCGCGTTCATGTCTCCACCGCCAGCGTCCGCGTTCATGGCTACCCCGGCACCGTCCGCGTCCATGCCTCCCCCGACGACCGTGGATCCTATTGCAGCGACGGAGCTGCCGCCGGCCGCTGATGAGGAAGCCGTCGAGGTTGCGCCGCCCGTGAACTCGTTCGTGTGATCATGCGATCATCTGACTTCAAAGCCCTTTTTTCGCCGGAAACGGCGATCTGATGGCCCAAACTTCTTATTCCAAAACCTATTCGTATTTGGTGACCGTGTGTTGGCCCAACTTCATATTCGTAGACTTAGTCGAATTTCTATGGTTGTGCTTGAGATTTCAAATTCAAATAATTTATCGGGGCCGTCTTTTTGGGGGCGCCGGTGTGGGAGCAGCTCCCCCAAATAGAGGATGTTGTGCTGGCGCCCCCAAACGGAGGTGCCGGTGTTCCTGCCGGCGTCTATTTAGGAGCTACCGGTGGAGATGCTCTTAACTGTAAACGCAACAGAGAGAGGTGTATGATCAGAGTGAGAGTGGTGGGTAAATAGGCGAGTATCGGGAGTGAGAGGAAGGACAAGTGACGCTAGGTGCAGAGATATGATTGGAACTTGTTTCCGTGCAGGAGTCAATGGCGATGTAGATGATGCTAGGCTACGCCCCGTCTATGTACTGTATGACCTCCGGTAGCTTGCTACCTGGGCATCGCAAATCAATCGGAACTGCCTAGAGTGGTGGTAGAGCGAGTACCAAGGTTTAAAATAGCGCGCTATTTCTCCGTTAATACCACGTAATAGCATATTTGGAGGGTCTACGCTAAATATTAGTAATTTTACTCGCTATGACGCTATTTGTGAAATAGCATGATATATCGTGCTAAAACTTCATAGCGTTAGCACGCTATTTTTTCAAGCAAAGTTACTTTCACTTTTTCGTGATGATAAACTGCAATATATTGGTTCCTCTTCTAGATTAGAACTTAATATCGCTAATGCTGATGATACTTAATAAATAATTTATACTATGTTGTTGTCTTGTGGAATACTGTTGTTAGCCTTCTGAAAAATGCGAGATCTATTTGTTGTATGTGGCTATCTATGTATGATTTAGTCATATTTTGGACTAAATATCCAAACTTTTTAGCGAAATCCTTTATTTTTAGACTATATTTGATATTTTTTCAAAACGCTATTTAAAATATAGCACGCAATTAGCACGATATAACGTCCATAGCGTCTGAAGGAGACCGACGCTATTTTATTTAGCACGCTATTTTAAACCTTGGCGAGTACTAGTAGTACAGCCAGGTGTTAGGATCTGATATTACTGCTGCTAGCTGGCATCAGTATAAGTAAGACAACTCAGCTAGGGAAACTGTCAGTGCGGAACATGCAAGAGCAGCCAGTGGCAGTGGTACTATACGATCCAGTCAACACACGGATGAGTCGTTGCCGCTAGCAACAGAGCAAGCACAGGAGCGAATGTGTCGCCAGGGAAACTCTGCCACAAAATGCTAGACCTCACTCGGCATCTTCAACAGGGCGACCATTCCGGATTCCCAAACGAACGCGTGGACCGAAATGATCGAAATCCCGCATGTCCATTTACGCCGGGTGGTTCCAGCGGCACGACGCATAATTTTTTTTCCCATTCATAAAAGTCATAACTTACATTAATAAAAAACATAAAAAGACCATAAAGGCGTGGTAAAACTAGGTACTGCCTATCGTCGTCGCTGACGAGGTCGATGAACTCCGGCGTCGGTCATGGAAGCTAGTACGCCGGTGGTGGAGGAGGTAGGGCAGGCTGCGGCAACTCCGGCCAGTCCGGAGGTTATGGTGAAGGTGGCCACGGATCCTAGGCCGGAGCAGCAGCCTGTTCTTCCGCGGCGATCTCGCGGTCGATGTAGTCGATGTCGCCGAGGTAACCAGCGCGGCGGCGCGCGTCGAACTCCCATGTCCCGAAAGAGATCCAGTTGTAGGAGTTGAGCGTGTACGCTGGATCTTCCAGGAGATCCGGCGGCAAGATCGTTCGGCGGTGGCGCACCTTGTCCCGGCGCTCTCGGTCCTCACGCGTCATGGGGGGACCGACACGCGCCCCGAGTTGAGGTACCAGCCCCCTCCAGGCAAGTTTGTGTCCGGCCATGGTACTGGCCGGTTTACCTCTGAAAGGCGGCGCGCGAGCTCGACGCGGACGTACCGCCCGACCCGTGGCTTCTTGCCGGACCGCGAGCCGCTAGCCTCGTGGTCGTTCTTGGTCTTGCGGAATGGCCAACATTTCTTCCCCATAGCGTCGGTCGGGTGGATAGTGTGGGTTCTGGCAATGGTGTGGTTGAGGAAATGGGCGCCGGCAGCGTCCCTTTAAGAAGCTCGGACGCCATCTCGTTTTCAATGTCCTGCCACTGCAACGCCGCCCAGCTGCGCACGCTCACGGAAGTCGAGGTGCGTCATTAACGCGGCCCTGGAATGGCTGCAGTGCGCCGCCCTTAAGTAATGCCGCGGAAGATGAAGCATTTGTGCCCCTGCTAGGCGGGCCCGTGCGAGGACCGGACGGACGACCGCAGTGTCCGCAGATACGAAATTTGTCGCATATTTGGGCCATGTTTGCATCGATGCGGACTGTTCGGTCACTATGCGTTGCTCCGCTGAAGGTGGTACCAAATGCATTTTCGGTCACGCCCATTGGAGATGCACTCAGCAGTTCAGTGGCCTATTTGACCTTTTCTCGTTGCTGGAATCTCTTGTTCCCGAATCCAGACTTGGTGTTCCCGTTACACACACGGACACGCCACCGCCGGCGTGGGACTCTGGCATCGATCCATGGCGCACAGCACAGTCGCCCGGGCACGGGAGAGAGAGAGGGAGGGAACGGCATGTTCTGTCCGGCGTCCGGCCGGCCGAAGTGACGGGACGACGAGCGTGCGCGATGCTGCCTAGATTCTCTCTCGCCGCGATTTTCTCCCGGCCGGAAAGCCTACGTACGCACGCGCGGCCATGCCGTCCGTCGTCGGCCGCGTCACATCGCTCGTTCCGCTTTGACTCTCCACCACTCCGGGCTCTGGGCTCCGGCCTCGAGCTCGTGTGGAACCCAGCCAGGAGCGCGTCGTTTGGCATCGACATGCCTCCGAACCAAGAGATACGCCGCCAGTCGACATGCATGGCTCTGTGGACTGTTCATCGTCCGCGTCCCGATCAATCAGGCTTGCGAACCTGAACGAGTCTCAGCCGATTTGCGCCCTGCTCACCCGCACGTCGTCGTCAGGTTTGTACATACACAAATCTGACGCTGTAGTCTGTTGAGATGTCACTAGCCATGCATTGCGCTTGGCATCAAGCGTGCGTGTCGCCGCAGTCGCGCTTAAAGCAAACAGCGTCGCAACGCGGAGCGGGAGAACTGGGAGAGCGTTACTGGATGATCCATAGGTGGAATTTTTTTTAACAAATAGGTGGAAAATTGAGTTACACATATTTTTGCACATCTATTGATTGCCAACAAGCTCATTTTCGCGTGCAACCTAGCCCGTCGTTTGATTTTGTGAAGAAACATGGGGGTTCGATAACCCCTTGCACGTGCTGAGGTTGCTAACCCATTTGTGCATTATTATGGAGCGATTAGCAGACATACGATCAAACATATTTCACAACCACACGCATAAGATCATAGACATTTCAACATGGAAGTAGACATGGTACGATCAAACATAGCTCAAACCGACAAACAGATAATCAGACACAACTTCCACTCATCGATCATGGCAAGGATTCGATCATATGATATGGGCACCTCTTCACCATCTCAGTCATGTTGTACTCAAGTAGGATGACCTTGAAGATGACACCCTTAAGCATCTTGAAGGTAATGAAGTAGCCTATCTTGATTTCATGAGCTATGGGAAATCAAGGCCGCCTTGGTCCATGGCAACTGTGCAGTTCATGTCCTTCAACTTTACCATCAAAGAGCAATCGGTATTCGTCTTCAGGATTGCTATCCTAGGTGCCAAGTTGTGGACGTAGTGTGGTTGGAACTGCTGGTGACAACACCACTTTAGCGAAGTGGGTTGGACCAACATCGTCATGAAAGGGACCCTCCTTGGTACGCCTTCCTCTTGGCCTCTTGGCAAAGCCACCCTCTTTGGCATCCTTGGAACATTAAGTAGGACCAAATCAAGAACATGATGCCTCATCTTAACGTAGAACACAATTAAATCATCGGCTAGTGAAACAAAACATAGGCGAAATGATTATATCTGTGCCCCATTTACATTTTGGAAACATAAATTCTAGGGATGGAGCTAGTGAACCAAGTATAGTGATCATCATTTGTGTTTGTACCCACCACAAGATTCAATAGACCATCCCCAGGACATATAATGTGATAGATTATAGAGAGAAGTCCAATTTACCCCCTAAACTCGTCTCAAAGTTCAGATTACAACCCTTAATTTTACTTTGATTCAATCTTAAACCCTGAATTCTATAAACCGTTCGGAATTGAACCTTCTACCCTTTTTTGACAAGTTTTGAACCGGTTTTTGTTGCCAGTTAGCGGTTTTTCTCCCTATATATTGTGCCAACTCATCAACATATAACATACACGGTACATGTACTTCCTCTCTCTCTCCATATCGCATGATCACCTCATGGATCATCATGATCGTCTTCCTCCCTGGAACGAGACCATGGAGACCACAGAGGGGTGCCTCCATCGGACAATAACACCTGGTGTCTGCCCTCTACATCACCTGTCGTGCCCAGCCTTCCGCCAACACGGGTCAACCATCACGCAGCGCAGCGAGCCGTGGGGGAGGCATTTTTATTCCGGCGGGTGAAGAGTTGAAGATGAAGCATAGAATTGAAGATGAAGAGTTAAAAACATAGAATCCATGACCACTTCGGGATAATCAAGCGACGCGACTCATGAAGTCAGACTAAGATACTTCCATATCCTTGCTATGGCGGGACGCGACGGCGTGTCGAGTTCTATGTCCGATACATCTCTTGGAATGTTGTGGGTTTTCATGTTCGTTGATGTGATGTAGATATAGCTTTTCTGATCTATGGCTTTTGTCATTACGGATGGGCATGGGCAGTCTGGCCTGAACCCATCACTCCCGTGGGTCAGGCCACGCCTGATCACACATATGGGATAGGCCTGGGCCGCAGATTTATGCTTGACCTAGCCAGGCCTAGGCTTCAGATTTTGGTGGTTTAGCGAGGAGGCCTAGCCTGAGGCCCAACAGGCTTTTGTATATTTGGGCCAGGCCTGATTGGGACAAAGATTAGGGCCAAAGATTAGGGCCCAACATGTAGCTGGGCTCAGGCCCGAGTATTTAGCTACAGGCCTTTCCAGCCCGGCGCTAAGAAAGGACCTTAGTTCGACAGATTTATGTTCGACTAGTACTACAAGCTTAGGTTATTATAAGGGCAAGGACAACATAGCGACTAAAGCTTCGATTCATCCCTAGGTCTAGGTGGTCCAAAAACTTATTTGTATTTTTTGATTCTTTTATGATTCTTTGTACTATTGTTGATGTCTATTAATAACATCAGTGGACCTCTTCGAAGCAAAGGAAAAAAATCCAGCTTGGCAAGAGGTTTTATTTCATAAAAAAAAGTGTACATGAACAGTAAGACAGTCAAGAGGCTCACTAGGTATGGTCTAGTTGCTGCAATACTTCAAACATGGTGAAAATGATTGGAAACAGCAGCATTTTTAGCTGACGAGCTCACAGAACGGAGGCCAATTTCCTTCCATGTATCAAAGCTCGCTGTTGCTTTCGGAGGTATCAGCACCAGATGTCTTTCCATTGACAGCGATAAGCTCCGTGTCAAAAACCAGAGTTGCTCCACCTATCGCATAGAAAAAAAATGCTAGTCATGTTGCAGGTCAATCGGAGAGTACATGGCTACATGCCACACCACATGCTATCGAAAGATTCAGATAAGGAACAGGCTAAATTGGAAAGATCAAAGTTGACAATCTACACAGTACGCAGATATGATTTCATTGCGAGGACCATGTCAAGCAAAGATACAAATAACAAGCCATACCTGGAATCTTTGGTGGGGAGCCTCGCTCCCCATAACCCATCTTTGAAGGTATTCTTAGCTTCCTCTTTTCGCCGACACACATACCTAGTAACCCTTGGTCCCAACCTACAGATGGAAACAATAGCATAGGTTGGTGCCTTTGCAGAGGTTTTTGATAAGAACAATACAAGGCATATATCTCCACGTTTTATTTATAACATTTCAGTGTTATTCGTTCAAGCTAGTACGGTATGGACCAGAGATGAAACAATAACCATATGCTGTTCCAGGAAAGAGAACAATGTAAGACATATCTCCACGCTTTTTATAACATATCATTGTTATTCGTTCAAGCCAGTAAGGTATGGACCAGAAATGAAACAATAGCCATATGCTGTTCCAAGAAAAGAGAGAACAACCTTTTATCACCTGGCCACTCCCAAGAGTAAATTCAAAGGGGTCACCTCTGTCATAGCTAGAATCAAATACCGATCCATCGGTGAGTGAACCCTGTAGCATAATCAATCTTTCAAATGAATGACAAAATTATGGAAACAAACAGATACAGGAAAAGTATCAAATCAGGTAAATAAAGCAATAATGGTCATAAATTACTAGGGTCATTCTGTCCAGCTGTTTTTCAGTTTCTATGGATGGCATCTCAACTGAATCATGTTAAGAGACGTCGTGTTAAATAGCTATCACAACCGATTCATCATAAAGCTGCTGCAGAGAATGCGAGTATGTTTGGTACATAAGGACAATGTCCTTCACAACATCATTATAAAAAAGTGAAGGAAACAGTAAAGAAAAATCAATGGCAATTGCTTCTAGGACTTGGAACTGTAGGCTTTGCGTACCTAACTACAGTCGTTCTTTCTTTCGCACACAGTTTTAAGTACTTCAAAAATTGAGTAGGATTGCTTATTGTAAATACAAGTATTGGTGAAATACTTACACGATAGTGCACTTTAATTTTGTCGCCTTTGTGAGATTGTACGGTACATGACTCTGGCCTGTACTGCAAGGAGGATGAGCCAAAGAAAACATGTCATGTAAAGTTGCAGAGAAACTATCATTTGGAATGTAATAATATTGACAACATAACCTGCATATGATTGTCTTAGAGATGTTTATAAATCAAATGTCGAGGAACCACAGCTGGCCAAAAGCTAGACACAGAGTTTCTACCCTCTACACTAAGGGTATCCATCAGCAGTTCTCCAAAACTGCTAAAACCTAGTACATCTAAATCTTGTACGCATGTGAAAATGCTATTAAGAAGTATTACGCCATCTATTGCAAAATGTAGGGCTTATGCCGATTTGTGATTCAATACTGGAAATTCCATTTCCTAAATTATGTATGTTTCTTAGGCTTGGGAGTTTAAAGTGTGAAAAGCACAAGCTGGCTGGCTAAACAATATTCCCTAAAGTGAGACTTATAATTAGAAACGAACAATACAATGACATTTCCAATTTTCATCTGGGTAAATAACATTATGAAAGTATAAGTGAAATGAAATAAAATCCATAAAATCTCTCGCCCTACATGTGAAGGAAACAAAAGCCTATTTTGCACTCGCCGATCTGGACACCTCCCCACCCTTGAAACACCCACCCAACCTCTTCCCGAACACGGCACTCTTTGCTACAAAATCACCCACACCCGCAACCTCGTACGGTCGTACCCCACTGCACATTCGTTTGGAGAGACTACAGTTTTCGGCCAAACCATGGAGCTAGAGAAACTCAGATCCGCAGTAATCAAGAAAAGGGACAAAAAGTAAAACGGAGCACCAGAGAGCACGGGCTGCGGGTCGGTGTCAGCCCTACAGAGCACGGACCTTGACGCCGATCTGAAGCTGCGTCACGTCGGCGGACTTCTTGGCCGAAGCTGGGAACAGATCGAGCAAACCAAATGAGCAAAACGAATCGGAAAAAGGAAAGAACAGATCTTTACAGGACACACAGGTCGAGAGGACGGGTGCAGGTTAGATCCGTGGTTACCGGTCAGCAGGATGGCCGCGACGGCGATGGCTGCGACGGCGAGGCAGAGGTGCCGCTGCTTCATCCCCATGGCTACTGGCTATTGGTCAAGGTGGGCTTGATCTGGATCGTATAAATGGAGACGATCCTCAGGACTCAGGCCCGCTGCGATATACTGGGCCGAGCCCATATTGTGCGACATGTGGAAAAACAATCTAGAGTAGTGTATGTTGGGCCATGCATTCTTCGGCGTCGTCACTGCTTGGATCGCCATGATTGAAGGAAATTCAGGCATTTTGAGCGGCGTTATTTAAATCGTAGTGGTGTTTAAATCAGCATACTTCAGAGAGCGCCATAGATACAGCAGTATATTATTGGATGGATAAGATTAGCAGGCCGTTCGGTCAACCGTCAACGGCAGGTAAACTGCTCGCGCCATTTGACTACTTTGAGATCGATTAATCCATCTGTTCTGTGTATCGTCATCTTGAAGATAAGCAAGCATCCAGTCCACAGGGTCGCCAGTTAGCAAGCTGATTGTGCAAGACGTGGCACCCAACTGACCAGTGACCAGGCCTAGCACTCTAGCAGTTCAAACCAAAACTGGCAAAAAGAAAACACTAGTAACGCGAGCAGGTGTGCATGCGCAGGGAGGAGACCGATCCAATGAGAAAATCAAATAAGGTGGATCGGTGGATGGTAGTTGCATGGAATGGAAGGAGGCCAGAGTCAGACTATGGTTTGTTCTTACCATGTTTTAATTATGTTCATCTGGTGCCTCATTTTGCCATATTTTCCGTTTAATTTGCGGGATGGATGCAGACGCCGCCTTGCAACCCTAGTCTAGAGCTATCTACAAGGAAATCTTGGTCAAATGAAGGTACATTCGGTCTACCTTTATATCTGAAGGTATATATGATGCCCCCCATAGGGGGCCTCACAGCGCTCAGCGCACGTGAGCCGTCGAATCTTACTTGCAGCGAATCTCAGCCATCCAATTTTCTTACAGTGTGGTATAAAAACGTCCCAGCCCGGTAAAAACCCTAGCCGCCGGCACGTCTCTTCCCCAATCCCCGCCCCGCCCACTCCCCTTCACCTCCCACAGCGCCGAGCCGCCGCCGCCGCCGCTCCATCTCCTGGTTGAGCTCGCCGAGCCCCGCAACGCTGTTCCGGCTCCTCCTCTGCGTCGCCGGCACCCCGCCTCCTCCCATGCTCCTGCGAGCCTCGCCCTCTTCCTATGCTCTCAAGAAATCGGCCGCACGGCACCACGCTCACCCGCCTCCTTGCCCTCTTCCTCGCCCCGCTCAGCGTTTGGGGCCAGCTCCCGGGTGCCAAGCTCCTCCTCCTCGCGGTGCTGCAGGCGCTCAACCTCAGCGCCAACTACCTCTACGGCGTCGTCCCCGCGCAGCTCGCTGAAGAGCCTCCTGCTGTCCGAGAACCGGCCGAACGACACCTGTCATCCGGAGAAAACTGCTCGACCCACAGGTTCCTCTCTCTCTCTCTCTCTCTCTCTCTCTCTCTCTCTCTCATGTTAGTAGGCTTCCGTTCACGCAAGGGAGGAACCGGTAGAAGCTACGTAGACGGAGGTTGAGGTGGTTCAGCTGCCCTCTCCTTCCTGAAGGTTGAGACAAAAGTAGAGACAATTTCTTAATCTGAATATGTGGCTGCACTGTCAGATACATGCCTGCTCTAATAAAATTTCTTAATGACGCATTCTTATTAGTTTACTAAACTGAATGCCATCTATGTGTATAAAATTATAACTGAATTCCTTTATTTTTATCTCTAATAATAACCAAATGAGTTGTCTGGCATGGTAGTGCCCAATTCATATATAGGTATATGTGTTGCTGGAAATGTAGCCCTTCGTCATCTATTTGATCATGATGTTTAGTATCACAGAACGCAGTGGTTTTGATGTCATTCTCTGTTTTCTGCAGACTGAGAAGGCTCTTTTAAAGCAGCTAAATGTCTTGTTTTTGTGCATATGGGGGAGGAGATAGAGGTGGGGTTGGAGATGGAGCAGTGCTGTCTCGCCATCGGCAGGAGCAGTTCCGCTTCGCGCTGGACCCGAGCAACGGTGATGGGAGTGGCGCCGGCGACGGCCGCAAACCTCACCATCCCTTGCAGTGACTAGCATAAGTAAGATAAACATAAACCGTTAGTGATGTCAAATTGAACCTCACAATATCTTTTCTGATTTCAATCTAACAATAATTATTCCAAAATAAACATATCAATTCACATAGATAGTAATCTGCATTTGAACCTCTTTTTTCCTCTGAACTCTGCCTTGCATGTACTGAACGTACCTTTACTTATTTGTATCAGCATGTTACGCAGTCTTACACTTTACACACTATCAAGCTTCCCACATTAATTAATGTTTTCAGCAACAAGCAATTCTCGCACATAATTATCAGCCTTCGAGCTTCCGTTTGCATCTGAACAATATTTGTGAATATATGTCACCGCAGTGCCTTCAAAATCATGCTTCCCACACTGTATAGTTTATTTTACTTATGGCACGGTTACATAAAGAGATCATTCTCATTCCTGCCAATTCATGAGTATACCTAGCCTCCTCAAATAAACTTTGCACATGCTTTGTACTACCTATTAAATGAAGTGGACAAGGTGCTTGGATGTTTCACAGGCTATTGATTTTTTTTTTCTTTCTTCGACACTTAATATTCAAATTTGCTTTGATCATAGGGAACCATAATGGAATTGTGCAGACGAGCCAACCATACACAAGTAAAACACCATTGCTTTGTTGGAGCCATTCATTTCTCAATTTCGTAGAATGATTCCTCTCTGAAGAAGAAACCTAAATCTGCACGTAGCTATGTTAATTGGGTTTCACATCTTGGCCAAAGAGTTATATAAGATGCAAGTGCTACTAAAGAAGTAGTGGGGGCAGCAGTTGTCATGTGCTTTTGCTGACATATTTGTGTGATTTTCCTAATTCCTATTTTATCCCTTAGTTTGATATTGCTTTGCTCAAGTGCTTAGCGTGTGTTTTCAGCTTTAATTAGAAGAGATGAACGGCGGCAAGGGATAACATTAGTAGGTCGTCTTGGTTTGAGATTAATAGTGACGACGGAGATGTTCTTTGGTAAGCTTCATATCAGCTTATTTCCTTTTTTGTACTATTCAACTATATGATAACCCAACAGAAAGGCACTTGTTTATATTCTTCTCCTAGCTTTCTAGGAATTGCTTTGTGTGCAATTGATTATCAGATGCCCCTGTGCAGGACTTATTAGAGAGAATTGCTTCTGCATACCAGATTGGTTCTATGTCATATGGGCATTTCAGGTTTAGCTTTCAAGCACAGGCATATTCTCTTTCTCTGGGCTCATCATTGGGGACATGATCATTGGAATTTTTCTATCAATCCGAATTGCATTGTGTCTGTGAGTGCTATATCATCATTATAGTACAGGTACCTCCTACCATTTTATCAAGCTTCAAGGCGTTTGCAACGGAAAAATAGCTAGCAGGTGTTCATCTGTAAAAATGACGCCTTCAAAGGGTGTCAAGCTGAGTAGGCCTTACCGGTACTCGGTAGTAGGTACGGTACCGGTTAATTTATAGGTCTTGATTGGGCTGGTACTTGGTACTTTGGTAGTAGGTACGGTGCCGGTTAATTTATAAGTTTTGATTAATATGTAGTAAGGCCTACTCCTTTTCTTATATTAGGAGCATAATTTTATTATTTTTATTTTCTGCTTTTTCTTGATGATTATAAATATTTTTTAATCATCTATATTTTCCTGGCATTGCGGGTGGCGCATGACAGGCCGCACCCACAGTTTATTATCCATTTTTGACAAATTTGATTTTCATGCTATCCTCTCTTTCTTTGAATACATTGCATTTGCTTCATCCGCTCACAGCTTCCATTTATATTTTATTTTTCTTCTTCTAATCAATGCACATAGATATTACTTTGTTCGGCTTTTCTGCTACAAAAGAACTAATGGTTGACTACACTGTATATCCTTAAGTCAGCTTCATCTATACTTGTCGATGGCCTTTTCTGTCAGTGGTGAGGCAATAGGTTAAAGCTGCATAGTAATGTCTGCACCCAGATTTTTAGAAGACAGCGCGTTCATAGTAAAAGGTCTCCCCCAGGTTAGTTCTACGGTATCTAAACAGATCATTTCAGTCTTCTATGGCCTATCTGATCACTGGCATGGTTGCTTGATTTCTATTACGGTAAGGTGCTTTTCGTGGAGAAGTAATGCCACCTCTGTGAACTATAAGGTAATATGACCATTCTTGTGGACAGCCTATGTACGTAAGGTATAATCTAATTTCTTATGGTAAACTGATTTTTTTTGTCCTTGTTCTTATCTCTAGCTAGAAGGTACTTCTCCGTATGGCCCTATCTTCATCGATGATTCCTGTTACGAGTTTAACTTGTGGGTACCGGGTGGAGAGCTTATCGTTATCTTACTGTTTTTCGCTACCTCGACGTTCGATGGTATTTAGTGTGCTTCCCTTACTACTTTGTTGAGCTAACAGATACGGCTCACCGCCTTGGCGCACACTTCTGCTCCCTTTGGGCACTGTGCTACAAAGTCAAGCTAAAGTGATGTCTTTGGTTCCTGCCTCTATGCTTCCACTGGACGTATGTTCTCTGTTGCGCAGACCTAACATGGATCATTCCCTGGCAAGATCATACGCACAGCCTATGGGCTCAACCTTACATATTTGTATACGTGGCACAGACTATTTTCTGGACTTGAACTCTTATCTGTTTCTATGAATGGCAAAAACTATTGGTCAGTATCCTCTGTGTACACCGGTATTGTTTACATATGTTTTGATTCGCTGTTGTAAGTATAGCTTGTTCTGCCTTAAGAGACAATGAGGGGACTATCATGTCAAAATTAAGCCACGGTTCTGTCATAAGCTGAGTAATTTTTGCAAAATTGTTGTACCACAAACTTTGGCTATGCAAAAGCTGAAGGAAGCCGTAGAATGTACCCAGGAATTCTATCGGTTGTGTTATATAATAGACTTAGAACAATATTAGTATTAGCTTAACCAGTACCTATTTTTGTCTATGTATGTTACGATGTGGTATTCTTTACAATCTCTAAATATTGCATTGTAGCGAAGTTAGGTAGATATCACTTTTGCTATTCTTACCTTCTATTGCTCTAAAATTTTGCTCCGTTCTGATTGTGTATGTTTAGATATAGCTTCATCATATTGACTTTATTTCTCTCTTATTTCTTTGTCGTTGTTTTTGTTCCCGCAACTCAGTCAGGGCATGATGCAGATGAAGAGCCGAGCAGCGAGGTGGAGCTGTCTCTGCTGAAATTGGTGGCCCAACCATGAGCGACGGGTATGCCTCCATAGACCTGGATATGGCATGGTATTCTACTGCGTTTTCGTCCGCGTCAACTTCCAGCTCATAGCCGCTATCATCTGTAGTTTTGCAGTTTTGTTCGCTCTGACCCTTCCTTGATTATCCTGCTATTTCCAAGAAATGTTTCAGCAATTGTCAGTGATGTTTGCTTTGACGGACTTACATGCTAGGATTAATATGCTATTGATTTAAATGCTGGGTTTAAGTTTATTTTTGGATGTATTAGTTTGTGATTAGGCACGATCCTGGATGTACTAAATTACCAAATTATATTTGACTTAAAGATTGGATGTGTACAGGCGTTGTTGAATGGATGTGATCTAAATCGAAATCCATGTATGCACGCTGGTTAACTTATTGTTTTTTGCCATTCTTTTAATTAGGTACCATGGATATGATTTCGAGAGCGCATAAATTGTTTATGGTTTAGGTGATTCTGTGATTTACTCTATGATGCTTATTATTGCTTGTATGCTCTTCCATACATCTTGCATGGGTCATCCTAATATTATTTGCCAAATATTTACAGGTTACCTCTTTTAACATATTATTTGTTAGATGATTTCACCATTGTTCAACTCTGTGGGGTCCTTCCTAAAAAGGAAAATAATTATTGTCGTATATCACACTCTTGTCTGAGAAATTCTTGTTCTCGTGTTTTTGTTCCTCCATTTCTACCATGCTTCTATTTGTATGCTAGCACACAACAACTAGCCATTTACCTATCGGTTCAACCAGAAACTTTTATACTACTTGATTTAGTCTTCCTTTTATTATGGCGTGTCAATGCTAGATACTTGATGCTTCTCTTCTTTTAAATTGTAGATGGAAGGTTTGTTACATATCAACATACTACAATGTGCGTCAGTATTCTTATGAGCATTTAGGGTTCAGTAGATTCTCATAGTTTTCTTACAATATTATCTGTCAGTCTTCTTCCATGTTTAGTTTTTCTATAATGATATAGTAAATAGTTTGTGGATGGTAAATGGGTCATGTACATTGATGTGAATATTTGTTTGTTTTCCAAGTGCAGTTTTTGATGTGGTCGTGGTTCTAAGCTGGAAATATTTAGTACGTGTTAGTTTTGCTTTGTGTCTTCAGGTTTCAGATTCAGCGTATATTTTATTCTCTTCATTCTATTTTTTTTTTCATTTCCTTTGAACTACACGCTGTATTCTAAGAAAATTATAAGAAAAGCAGGGATCTAAATCTGGAAATCCATATATGCATGTTGGTTAATTTATTGCCAGTCTTTGACATTCCTTTAATTAGATACCATGGATATGAAGTGGTTCTCCTCCATTCTTTGACATTCCTTTAATTAGATACCATGGATATGAAGTGGTTCTCCTCAGGACCTCATGTCGTCTGGGACTCTATCAATTCTCGAGGCTGCAGTATGCACTATTTGAATGATTACAGATGATATCAATATATTCATAATGCTTAATAGTGGCTTATAGTTCTCCATTTCTAGAACACAACTAATTGTTTAATGGTTCTATGTGGTACATCTGTGTGTTAAACATCATGCCACAGCGATGCCATCTCCTAGCTCTACCTCCCTTGTCCTTATCCACGATTTCAGTGGCGAGGGCGCTAATTAAGGAGGTGGCGGTTACAGCCTTCCGTCCTAGAAGCGGGTCACTAGGAGCATGTTAGTATTGTACACAGACCTTACTTACAACCAAAAATGATATTTGTTTTATTATTATTTTGGTGAATTCTAGCTTTTTATATATGGATCGGGATGCTTTCTTCGTTGGATAATATTCAGAGGGTGTGAATCGAGGGTGGGGTTTGTGAGAAAGAAGGATATGCTTGGGCGAAAGAGAACAATTTTTGTGTAGACAATGGATCCACGGTCATTGCCTCTGCATCGACCCTGCCAACCACAATGTCATGGAAGCAATGTAAGATGCCTTTTCCAAAGGTAATTCATGCTTTCAGTCCAGAAGTTAGTATCCCCTACTATTTGTGTGACTGGAGAAAACATTATGGGTTAACTAAATTTCATTTAGATTGTAGGTATTGGAAAGAGACCAGAGTTTGATATGGCAGATCTCTTGGGATAGTGCAACCAAGATATTTGCTACAATGGCAACATGGCATTTTTTGCAAGTAATTACAACATTATAATTCCATACTACCCCTAGGAAAAGAAAACAAATGTTATCGATTTTTAACTAAAACTGAGTACCTTTTCCAGGACAACTGTGTGTTCTTTAAATTCAATATCAAATATAATTTTGGGGCTGAGGAACTTGACTGCTTCATGGAAGAAATATTAAAGATCCGTTTCATATAGTATAATGTAAATATAATTTAGGTAAATCCCTCTTGAGCTATTTTCCTCAAGTGGCATAGTATAACAGTCTTTGATTTTGGTATCTACATTACTTTATTAGTTGCCTGCAATAATGTTGGATTCTTTTCTCGCATAAAAAATGCATGTCACCCATATTTATTAAACCATATGGTATCTACATGGTAAAATTGTATTTTTCTTTCAGTATATAGTAAACAACTCCATATTATGTTTCCTGCATTCCTTTGTATTTCTCTACAGTCTTCCAAAACTGTTTGAACAAATTCTTTTTCTGCGTCACCAAGTAGGTGACTATGTGAGGAAATCTCTTGCTGAATTGATCGACTTTAATGTGATTGTTTGGAGAAAATGATAATGAGCTACCATTCCTAAACTTACAATTTTTATGAACTCCATTTTGTTGCTTTTGACTGTTAATCACCCTTGCCTGATAGGTCAATTAGATTGATATCTTTGAAATTTCATTTGGTTCCAGTAATTATGCTTATGATATTCCTTTTCATTTTATCAGCTAACTATATACGTTTTACAAAAATTTCCTTCCTTACTTCTGTTGCTCTTGAGAGAGCAACACTGTAAACTTTGCTTTGTAAGACCCAAAAAGTGTATTATCATTTTTCCACCTTAATTTTATAGTTGCATACAAAATATAAATCATAGCGAATTTTACGGGATCGTGCGCCAAGGCGCACATCTAAATCTAGTTTCTCTAAACTCTAAAGCGTTTGGAGACTAACTACATCCAAACCTTGTACACCCGTGACATGAAACTGTTGCAATCTTATGGTTTGACTAGCAATAATCCGAGACATACGGATTGATTAGAATGCGAAAACTTTACGGAAGAATGCGTACCAAATTGGTTGGTTGCATTTTGATCCTTCGCTAAAGAAAGGGCCACATTTTATATTTCCACTCATATGAATCTGTATGAGATCTCTGTCAAAATTCTTAGTAGGTGACTAGTCGTAGCATTACTCGTTTATCAAGGCTCTTGTGCACTAACCTTTAATTCGATGTATATTAGTACGAGTTATGCAACAACAACAAAAGCGGTTTCTACCCTTTTCTGCACAAAATGTTTGAATTAATTCAAACTTTCGTATGTCCACTGCAACATGTAGATGCAACCGAGTACACATGCACCATCATACTTGAAATTTTAAGGCATAACTATAAAATCATAGGACAAACCTTGTTTTCGGTTTGCAACTACAAAAAAAAGTGCAGTTACACTTACACATTCATGTGCAATTCTCATGTGTTTGAATCACGATATAAATTTAACAGTCCTGGAGTCGATCTATAACTAACTTGATTCTCATTTGACCTAAAACTAGCAGAAGTAAAAAAAATGAAAGGCATGAAGATAAGGAGACCTTGCTGGGACATTTCTCAAAGGCAAACGATCGAAGAGATGAGCAATATGTATAATAAAATAAAGTCACATAACACAAAGAACGTACGTAGTATAATATACACAATTAAACATGTACACATGCAACATATATGCATTAAATCCTGTTCTACACGATGCAGTACAAGCCACACACATAGCTGCATACGGAAATACATCACTGGCTGACTGTCACACATAGAAACTACGTACTTGATCGATCTCGAACACGAGGAAACAAACGAAGACGCGTCACTGGTAGTAGTTACTACTCGATCGATCGACCGCGCGCGCATGTCCAAACGCAGCCGTATATGCATGCGCGTGATCAGTTCCTGTCGTCGAGGCCGAACCTGCGGTCGACGAAATGGCCGACGGCGTGGAAAGCCGGGCCAAAGAACCCGCCGCTGCCGCCGCCCCGCCTCTGGTCATCGCCGTCGTTGTTCGTTGGCGCTCCGTACACGTGGACCTCCCTCGTGTTTATGTACATCGGCGTCCGCCCGGCGTCGTACCCTTCGCCGCCGTGGCCGTAGGAAGAATTGTTGTACCCGCCGCCGCCGCTGTTGCCGTAGGGGGGGTTGCTGTTGTAGCCGCCGTTGCCGTAGGAAGAGTTGCTGCTGTAGCCGCCGCCGTAGGGCGTAACAGTACCGCTGACGTTGTTGCCGCTTCTGTATGGGGTGCCGCCGCCGAAGCCGTTGTTATACCCGCCGCCGCCCCCGCCGTAACCGCCGCCGTTGTAGCTGCCGTAGCCGCCGCCGCTATTACCGTCGGCGTAGCCTGGGTAATCCTCGTCGGCGGCTTTCTTGCCGCGCGATTTCTTCTGAGGAGACGTGGAGCGGTTCACGCCGGCGCCGGGCGTCGCTTCGCCGTACGCGTCGTCGGAGCCCGACAAGTGTGACCTGCTCTTCCACCAAGACATCTTCAGATCTTCTTTGGCTCTTTTCCTGCTTTTGATATGCCCAAAATTCTATAAGATCCAGGAATCAAGCATCCATGAAGTTCGATACATGTTGAAAACGGAAATGAATCGATCGATCGAGTAACATGCGTCTAGATATTTAGCAAAAAAAAGTGAACAAAAGGTAAGTTCTATGACGAAGATGTAAATTTAGATATCCATGCGTCTAGATATTTAGCAAGATCGGTACAGTAAAAGGTGACAAAAGGTGAAACTATAATAATAAAAATATAAAAAGAGGATGTCTTTTTGGAGCATATACCACGGAGTGAGATAAGAGGATGCTAGATTGCTAGCTGGCCTTGCACTTCTGCTGCCCGGTATGTGTTCTTGTCTTCTTGAGGCCGCAGGCACGGTTCATATATAGAGGCAAAGTCAGTGGGTCAAACCAGCAGAGGTCATCGCTGTTCAATAGAAAATGAAGTGAGTTATTTTCTCGGATAACCTTGAAGCATGCGGTATGTCGATTGATTTTTCTAGGGGTAGGCATGTCTGCTTGCGCGGGATCCGACGGGGCTAATGACATCCTGATGGATACGTATGCAGCTAGCTAAAGAGCATCATGCACATATTATGCACGATGTTTCTAATGTTGTACTTACTCCCTCTGTTTCATATTAGTTATCTTTAACTTTGTATAACTTTATACTAAATCAACGACAACTAATATGAATCAGATGACACCTCCTGCCCGGCCCGGCTACAGCTCCGCTCGGCTCCGCCCCACAGCTCAAACCAGGCGGTTGCTTCTGAAACTCTCGAAAGGGACAAGCAGCCCGCGAGATGACGCTCTCGCGACTCCTGGGCGACTCTGTCTGGAGCCCGACCCGAGGTCCTGTCCATGGCGGGATCTCCTCGATCCGCGTCCATGGCGGGCCAGGGGCGCGGGATGTGCCTCTCCACGCGTCGCGAGACAGTTCTCCCTTGCCACTTGCCTCCCTCCCGGTTCCACTTCCACTTCCACTCACACAGAGCTCACCGCCGATAGCTAGGTTCCTACCAAAATCCAAGGCGAATCGAAGGCTAACGCTGGCGATCTGCACGGATGAGGAAGGAGAGGAGGCAGGGGAGCGGTCGTGGTGGAGGCGGTCTGGTGCGGAGGGCGGGGAAGGGGCGATGGGAGCTCGCGAAGGCGCTACGGGCGAGGAAGCTGGATCGGCAATGGCGAGGTCGAGGTCGACGAACGGAGATTCCGCGGAGGACCGAGCTATCTCGCCTCGGTGCGGCGGCTTCAGCTTCTGCGTGGGCTCGTTTGGGCCAATCGCCGTTGCCCCCGAGCTTGCCTATCTCGGCGCGGCAGCAGAGTTCGAGGGATCGATTGGAGCCGATGTCCAAGTTCATCTCAGGTGCGATAATGGCGCTCCAGGCGCCAGTACAGGGGCAGAAGCCTGGTCCGAGGATCGTGCGGGTGCAGGAGGCCTTTCAGAGAGATCTGGAGCTGCAGGATACTGCACAGAGCTTGATGGCAGAGGAGAGGACGCCGTCGGAGCAGAATCTAGAAGCAGGCGTTCATCGATTCCCATTCGATTTGGCAGTAGAGAAAGCATATGCGCAGCTACCGCCGAGGTGGAACAAGAGACCACATCCTCTGGGCCTTGCGGTAACGGAGTTGAAGGCGGCGCTTGCGTTGTTGATACTGCATCATCATTCTCTGATACTGAACAAGTGCGCAGAGGAGGTTGGGGATGCAGAAGTTTGATTGGTACGGCTGTGCTTGGTTTTGGCGGGACTGAAAAGGTGGGGGAGCTGGTAGTGGGTTCCAGGAACTCGTCCATGGCGTCATGGACCAAGTCAAGAGTTGGTGGGCGACAGGTGCCGGTTGTGGACATGGAGGATAAGGAGCTGGAGACGCTTTTTGGACAGCTATGGGATATTCCACAGCATCTGGACAACCCTCCCCTGCGTGTGGCTCCATATATAAGCCCTCCACGCCCTAGGGTTCGGTATTCCCCTCCACCGCCGCCATTACCACCAGAAAGACCAGCACTATGTTATCTTGGAGTTGAGGAGGTAGAGATTGTAGATCTGGAGTCTGAAGAGGTGATCATGGCTGACAGAGGGCGTGGAGGAAGGAACAGAGGAAGAGGATCTGGAGGGGGGAGAGGGGACAACTGGAATCGGCAGTTCAACAACAACCAATTTCAGCAAGGCACTCAACAGCAACAGCAACCCTTTCAGCAGAACCAGGGTCCATACCCTCAGTTCCCTCCACAGCCTTATGGTTTTGCTCCTGGTGGTATGCCTCCTCCTTGGGCTTTTCAAGGTCCTTATCCTCAGTTTAATCCACAGCAGTATGGGTTTCAGTCTAACCAGTGGATTGCCCCAAGTAATGAAGAGATTCCACAAAATTCTCAAGCTCAGGTGGATGACAATGTAGCTAAGGCAAAAGGTGGAATGGCAAAGCAGATGCAGAAGAAGAAACCTGGTGGGGGTAGTGAAGCTCAGGTGATTCCTAACCAGATGTCCTATGTAGACACCATCTGCCTTGGTTGTGGAGAGCCTGGTCACTTCAAGCAATCTTGTGACAAGAAAGCTTTTTGCTTCATTTGCAAAGCTACCAACCATGGTGTTGAAGGATGCCCTGTTGTCAAGAGACCTCCTCAAGTGGCAAAGTACATAGGAAGTGCAGCTAATGGCTTAGGTTTCTTCCATATTGAGATTCCTGAGGTAGTTGTCAATCCTGTGACTACTACTAAAAACTGTGGGCTTGTGCTGATTGAGGAAGGCAACATAACCAAAGCTGAGTTGGCCAAGGAGTTTGCAGGGATTTACAGGACAAATTGGCCATGGCAAATTAGGGAACTTACTCAGTGGTCATACCTGGTGAAATTTCCTCCTCATCTACCTGTAGACCAGGTGATTGGGTACCCTAGGTTTGGCCTAACAAAACCTGGAGTGTGGGTAAAGGTTGAGGCATGGGATGATGATCCAGACCCTGTGGCAGTAATGCAAGTGACCTGGATGAAGATACATGGTTTACAACCTCCATGGTGTGAATGGAATGTGATAGCCCAGGCTGTGTCTGTGTGTGGCATCCTTGAAGAAATAGATTGGATGAGTGTTTTCAAAGACTGTGCTGAGGTTGTAAGGGTGAAGATTAAGTGCAGAGATGCTACCAGGATTCCTGCTGGTAGACTTTTCCATTTCCAGGGCAAATTCCACCAGCTGTTGTTTGAGGTTGAGGGGGAACCTGCTATGGGGGTGGCAGAGGATCCACCTATTCCACCGCCTCCTCCTCCATCTGATGAAAATGATGAGCAGGGGAATGAAGAACAGAATGGTGATAAACAAGATGGAATGGATACTGACAGAGGCAGTGCAGCAGGGAATGCCTCTGCAAGCTCTGGAGTGGTTAATCCTGGCCCAGCTAGCTCTGGATCTGTAGGGAGAAGGCTGGTTACTGATGGTGGAGAGATCAAGGAGTATGTGAGTGGTGAAGAGGTTTATGAGTTGCTTCTCAAGAATGGTGAGGTGGATGAGGAAGGCAGGTTCATCTGGAGGAGTGGTCCTAGCAGAATTAGTGAAGAAGTGAGTGAAGAAATTCAGAACTTCCTTTTGGAAGATCAAGAGAGTCTGGCATGCAAACATGGGGTTAATCTGGATAGTATGGAGATGAATGATGGTGATATGGAACTGGCTCTACCAGAAGACATCTTGCCTAGCTTTGAGAAGACTGATACAGAAGGAGTGATGGACACTGACCAACTGAAGAAACCAAGGAAGAAGAAAGCTTGGGGTCCTGTTCAGGCTACAAGGCAGAGTTCCAGGGTGGACAGGTCTATGAATGTGATGAAGAAGGCTATTGAATACAAGAAGAAGAACAACTTGGAGGAGCCTAACAAGAAGATGAAAGGTATAATGCATTCTAATGCTTTTCAGTCCTTAGATGTTGATTATCTTGAATCTTTGGCTAGAAATGTTGGTATTGATATATCTGCTGTTAGTGGTAGTAGTGGAAAAGATGAAAATCATGGTATTTTACTTAAGTCTCAAGTGTGTGACATGGCCACTAGTATGAGTGTGGCAGTAGAGGTTGAGATCCCTAGGGAGTGTAATGCTCATGGATCTCCTGTAGTTTCTGGTAAGAAAGTAGGTTGGTCAACCCCTGTTACTCATAGTAAACATGATATAGATGAATATGAGGATGAGGGTGAGAAGTGGATAGAGGTTATTAGGAAATCACGGGGCAAGCACCCTAGGAAGAGAATTCAATGTTAATTTCCTTCTTTAATATTAGAGGGATTATCGCTCCTGGTAGGAAAAAGTGCTTAGAAGATACTGTTATTCCTTTAAAAGTTGATTATATTGGTTTTCAGGAGACAAAACAAGAGAAATTCTCTAAGTCTTTCCTGAAAACCATACTAGGGAATAGAAATTTTGATTGGAACTTTAGGCCTGCAGCTGGTTCAGCTGGTGGGATTCTAGTTGGTGTTAATAGTGATATTTTTGAAGTTATTTCTTGGGACATTAGAGTTTTTTCTGTTAGTACAGTGGTTAGGGTCAAAAGTTCTGGTGTGGTTTTTAGACTAACTACAGTTTATGGGTCTCCTTATGAGGAGGGTAAGGAGGCTTTTATTTCAGAGTTGCATGAGTTGTTCTTGAACTGGGATGGCCCTGCTATGATTGGTGGTGATTTCAATCTAGTTAGATCTCAGTGTGATAAAAGTAATGGTGTTATAGATTTTAAATGGGCTGATAAATTCAATGCATGGATAGATTTATGGGCTCTAGTGGAAATAGGTCTAGCTGGTAGGTCATTTACCTGGAGTAATAATCAGAGCAATAGAATTATGAGTAGAATTGATAGGATTTTTTGTAACACTAGTTTTGAAGCTCTGTTTCCTTTGGGGAGTGCAAGGGCTCTTCCTAGATTAGGTAGTGATCATACTCCTATAATCTGGGATTCTGGTGAATCTGTAGTGCCTAAGAAAAGTAGCTTTAAGTTTGAAAAATGGTGGAGTACTAGGATAGACTTTCAAGATGTGGTGGTTAAAGCTTGGTCTTTACAGGTAAATAGTAATAATCCTCTTGATATTTGGCAGGGTAAGGTTAGATGTTTTAGGAGTTCTGCTAAAGGGTGGAGTGCAAATATAGATGCTGAGATTAGGAAAAAGAAGAAAAACCTAATGGAGGAATATGATAGATTAGATATAAAAGCCGAGTCTCAAGACCTTTTAGATGAGGAGGCTGAAAGATTTAAACAAATCCTTGAAGAGCTGAGTTCTTTTTGGCTTATTGAGGAGATAAAAGCTAAACAACGTTCTAGAGATAAAGATGTGTGTGAGGGTGATAGAAATACTGCTTACTTTCATGCTTTAGCCAATCAAAGGAGAAGGAAGAAAATGATTCCTGTGTTAGATGGTCCTGAGGGCCCTGTTACTGAGACAAAGGATATGTTAGAAGTTGCTAAAGAGTATTATAAGGATTTATTTGGTGCTGAGGCAAGACCTGACATTAGACTTTTAGATAATTTTTTCCTTCCTGAAGAAAAAGTGACTGTGGAAGAAAATGATATGTTAGGGAGTCGTTTTACTTTAGAAGAGGTAAAAGAAGCTGTTTTTGGCTCTTATGCTGATGGTGCACCTGGGCCTGATGGCTTATCCTTTTTCTTTTATCGAAGTACTCGGAATATTATTGCTCAGGATTTGATGAACCTTTTTGATGCTTGGTTTGAAGATAAACTTGATATTTTTAGGTTAAACTTTGCCATGATTACTTTGATTCCAAAAGAAAATGATGCCAGGACTATGAAGAAGTTTAGACCCATAAGTTTGCTTAATTGTAGTTTTAAAATTTTCTGTAAGGTCTTGACAAATAGATTGGCTAAGATAATAGGAAGATTGATCTCTTATAATCAATCTGCATTTATTAAGGGTAGGTATATTTTAGAGAGTGTTGTCACTGCACATGAAATTGTGCATGAGGTACATAGGAGAAAAAAGGAGGGCTTTGTCTTCAAGATTGATTATGAAAAAGCCTATGATAGGGTTAATTTAGATTTTCTTTATGAGGTATTACATCTTAGAGGTTTTAGTCCTTTCTGGATTAGGCTGATAAAACAGCTAACCACTGGAGGATCAGTGGGTGTCAAGATAAATGAGGTTGAAAGTGATTTTTTCTTAACTGGCAAAGGTTTAAGGCAAGGGGATCCTCTGTCCCCTGGTCTGTTTAATTTTGTTGTAGATGTTTTCTCAAAAATGCTCCTCAAAGGGAGTAATGAGGGGATGATTAGAGGGCTCGCCCTCGAATTTGTTCCTGGAGGGGTTGTGTGCCTTCGGTATGCCGATGATACTCTGCTTTTTTGGAAAAGAGTAATAGAATTGCAACTAATCTCAAATGGATGTTAACCCGTTTTGAACAAATTTACGGGATGCGTATCAATTACCATAAGAGTGAACTGATTCCTATAAATGTAGAAATAGGAGAATGTAATGATTTCCTGGAAATTTTTGGCTGTGTGTTGGGGTCTTTCCCAATTAAGTACTTAGGGATTCCTTTACATTATGACAAGTTAAAAAGGGAGGATCTACAACCATTAATTGACTCTCTCTTAAGTAGGCTAGCTGGTTGGAGGGGGAAACTTCTTTCCTCTGCAGCAAAAAGGGAATTGGTTAGGTCTGTTTTAGCCAGCATTCCCATCTATTTGTTGTCTTTTTTTAAATTCCCTAAATGGGCTTTGAAACTGATAAATACACAATTAGCCAATTGTATGTGGAATGATGAAGAAGGAAATAACAAAATTCATCTAGCAAATTGGCCATCTGTGTGTATGAAAAAAGAGTTTGGGGGCATGGGTATCCCAAATTTGCAGGATTTAAATTTATGCCTCTTAGGATCTTGGATTAAGAGGTATATACAAGGAGAAGGAACTTTGTGGAGGAGAATTATTGACAGCAAGTATAATACTAGGGACCCAAACATCCTTTGTTGTCATGATGCCCACCCATCTACTTTCCGGAAAGGTGTGATGGGGCTGCAGTAAGCTCGTTAGAATAGGATATAAGTGGAAAATAGGGAATGGTAGGTGTGTTAGGTTTTGGGAAGATATTTGGTTTGGTAATTCTAATCTAGCTACCCAATTTTGGGATATTTACTTTGTGTGTAATCAACAAACTAGAACTGTTAGTGAGGTATGGGATGGTGTTAATTTGAGATGTGATTTTAGGAGAACTTTTTCTGATGAGATGATGTCCCAATGGCAAGAATTGGTAGCTATTGCTCAAACTATAGTGTTTAATGAAGATGAGGATCAATTGATTTGGTCTTATGAAACTAATGGGGTTTACTCTTCAAAATCTATGTATGCCCTAGTTAATTTCAGGGGAGTAACTCCAATTTACTTACCTGCTCGTTTGGGATCTAAAAATCCCTCCAAGAATCCAGATTTTCCTCTCGGTTGTTGTCACAAAATAAAATTATGACTAGGGATAATCTTAGGAAGAGAGGTATTCCAAAACCTATGGAGTGTTCTTTACGTAAGGATTTTGAAAGTGTTCATCATATCTTTTTTGATTGTATTGTGGCAAAACAAATCCGGGGTCCGGTTGAGGAGATTTTTAGCTATGCGATCAAGGAATATTTAGATATTGCTAGTAGATGGCTTTGCAATAAGAGGTTTCTGCAATTTAACTTCATTTCCTCTGCTATCTTGTGGGGAATTTGGAATTCTAGGAATAGTTTAGTGTTTAATAGACTTACCTGGTTGAATCTAAAGCAGGTTTGGAATGTGATCCTGTCCTACCTAAGGAACTGGAAGGTTCCTTTCAAGGATCAGACATGGAAAGAAGTGGACTTGTTCATGGACCACTTGGTGAGAAAAATCAGGGCTCCGCTGGAACTGACACAAAACTGAAGTGTTCATCATTCGACTGGATCTCTTCCTGGGCTCCGAGCATCCAAGCTGTCACATGGCGGGAGGGCGTCGGCTGGAGTACCTGAAGAAGCACCCGGAGGAAGAAGCCTCGGTGCATGTGGTGTCTGTAACGCCCGGGCATGCGAGTGTTGGGTCGAATGTGGTTCCTTTGATGTTGCTATTGCTAGGTGTTGTGTTGGTAGATAGTGGTTGGAGCTTTTGTGGATGAGCTTTTGATCTGTGTGGGGCATGTAAGCTGGTTCAGCAGCTCCTGTTGGGAAAGATGTTGGTGTGTTGCGGACTTGGTCCTGTTTTAGGTGGTTAAACAGGGGTGTTTTGGGTGCGTTTTATTTTGGTTGTAGCCTGAACATTGGTTTCATTTTGCATGGAATGGAACCGGGGAGGTTGTCTCCCTGAGAATCTAAAATATGAATCAGATGGAGTAGTTCATACTAAAAAAAATGACTTCAGCCTTGGTTGATGTACACCGCAATCTTAATGTCAACATACGGAGTACCATTTCGTATTATAAAGTATTAGTTGAAACCAAATCCAAGAAAGTCTTAATACAAATAGCATATCACACAAATGCATCACATTTTTTTCTTATTGTATTCCCACCAAGATTGGTTGAATACAACATGTGGGTACTATGTCCAAGCGGTTGCATCAAGGACCTGCGGATGCATCAAGGACATTGCAGTGAGGACCACGAACGGGTGGTGCATATTTGTACTTATCATACTTTCAAAAGATTTTACTTGACCATATATGTTTCTTACACGCCAATGTATATGAGGCTAGTGCTAAAGGATGTACTACACATACTCCTACATCAGGCGGGTGGAACTACTCGTATTCTTGAGTGTTCTCTTATGGGTATAGATCGTTAAATTTTATAAATATAATTACAGCATTGAAACTATCTTGCGAAATTTTCAAATTCATACACAGATTGTAGCTCGAAACTCGGAAAGGCAAATATAGTGATATATGAATTTGGCTCGATCGTTAGCTTTGTCAGCACTAGATCCGTCTTGCTTATTTCCGAGTCAGGTTGTGAAATCATATCTATTTTTTACGACAAGATAAATACATGTTTCGTTGGTGTCATGATTTTCCAGAAAAGATGCGTGACTCATACAATGGTGAGTTTTTTCTAGCTTATTTAGGATGCACACTTGGGAGTACTGGATATGTTATCTTAGTGTGCCAGCATGGTGATTGTCTTAAGTATTGCGACTTGCAATCAGTCGTCACTGAACGGCCGGTCTTATGTACACTACTCATCTTTATCCCATTAAGGGCATATTACCTGCTGGACGTGTTAACTAGCTAGTGCGTAATCAGGGAGTAGTAAACTATATATACCTTCTCACTATCTAGAGCCAGGATTTAAGAACCTCTGATATCAAGGTCCGTCTATATCTAAATGGATTAAGATTGGGTGTATGTCCCTTTAAGGAAAGTCCAACTTACACTTCTTCACCATAGTTGCACCTTTTAAAAAAAATACTTACAATATTCACTGAACTGACTAAACACTTTTTGGCAATGGCCTCAAACATAAGAAAATCACAAATAAGGGGCTTAAGATTAGCTGAACCGACTTGATTAAACACGCATGGGAACCTGCATGAAACCACATCTAACATGTGCAATATGTGTTGTCACTCACACCAATGCCTCATCCGATATCGAATTCAAATGTACAGATTACACCACAACAAACTTTACAAGTGTCTAAATACGTCCGAATTTACATAAATCTCCAACACACTTTATGGACGGATGAAGTATATATAGATCGATCGGTATAGACGTGCCGGTACGCAAGCAAAGACTTGTAGGGGTTAAATGAGGCATGCGCGCGTTTGCATATGCGAAGACGACGACTAACCAACCAATCCTTGCACACTACATGCGCTCAGTGCCGCGAGATACCGACCAGAGGGAAAGCTTTTCCAGGAATTTCGCCGCCTCGAGAAAACTCAAAAGAGAGCCATCATCCGACTCAGCCTGGTGGCTGAATCTATCACTAAGTATGTAAAATTAGGAACCTGCATGATTGGTGCAGCTCGCCATTTGTCCAACCAAATCACACAAATGACCAGATCTATCTCACACGCACAGTATAATCCATAGACCTGCTGGTAACAGCTTAAATTAACAGCAACTGGCAACTCCCTATACGCAAGCAAAGACGTGTATTGCCATATTGGCAATGAGGCATATGCATATACGTGAAAAAACGACGACTAACTAACCAATCCCTATTCACTACATGCGCTCACTGCCGCGTTACCCCGATCAGAGAGAAGATCGTGAAAACTTCGCCAAGAATTTCGCCCAAAAAAACTTAAAAAGCGCCATCATCCGACTCAGCATGATCACTGAATAGATCTCATCTCCACTAGCTACACCTGTTGAAACCATGGCGACATTTCCAGATTAACTTACATGCAGCTACTCAGTTAGCATGGTCCTTACTCCTTTATGGCGTGTAGGTGTAGCTGAAGGCACTAGTATAGTAGTTGTAGATTAATCTGAGTTGACTCGAAGTCAAGCACCAATTATCTTTGGGGAGCAGATAGCAAGATAGGCCAGAACCTAACAGGATCTACTGGATCGTTTGGGGCCGGCAGGTCGTGCTGTGATGAGATGAGTTGGAGCGATTGATCGACAGCAACCAGTGAAGAGCGATTGGCACAGTTACAGTTACTTAATTGCATGCACAATCCACTCATAGTTGCAGCAAACTGGAAAGGGCGAGAGCGCCAATTTTCCAACGTGCTAACGTCGTCAAAAGGTAAAGAAAAAGTCCGGAAAGGGCTCACGCTCACTATCACACAGTTATTATTCTTTGGCGTATTGCTCTCAGACTCTTGCAGTTGTACTATGACAATTGATCAACACTTTTTCTTGTTTGGGAGCATATGGTGAACACTGTCAAAGAAAAGTAAATAACCCACATTTGATATCGACATTGCCATCCGCACGAATTAATTCATTAACTTTAATACTATACCTTGCGGATCATGTTCTTCCTACAGAAAAAAAAGGACGAAATCGGAAGCAGAATCTACAGATTTGAATAAACAACAGTCCACACCTCTACTTTACAGAAACTTAAACAGATTTGACTCAATTTTGATAACGATGACGAAATGGCAGTACTTTGGCATAAACCAAACAGAAAAAAAGAAAAACTTTGCCCAAAAGGCTACAACGACATGTTTGCTCCATGATAAACTTACATTTTTATTCCATTCAGTTCCAAGAGCTATCTGATGACACAAAGTATTCTAGTTCCCAGAGTCCATCTACTGTATATCCAATATGGGTAAATATCAAACATCGACACAACAGGCCCCTTCGCAGCTGAACAAAACAGCACAGGCGCACGCCTCTGGACACCAACCTCGTCATGTACAAATTACACATCATGTAATAAACACATGTACACTAGTCTCAACAAGAAAATTGCCATGCGAAAAAACGCAACAGGAAAGTTACCCGCAAACATCAACCCGTCAACACCGCAAACCCCTCCCCAATTGGGAGGGCAAAGGTCGTGCCTTGTGACTCAACCAAGTATATCCCTCGTTCCTGTGCTGATCAAACAGCTTGATCATCACCGGTTCACCCATCAAACCATCTTGGGGATTTGACGGCTTCAACCCAACTTGTGCACACTGAACATCTGATGTATTCTAGCCTAGCAAGTCCTTGAATAGATTAGGATTGTTCCCTGTTGGTGTCACACCGACTTGCCGTGCGGTGGCATCCTTCTGCAAGGCATCTTGAAGACTATGGCCCTTCTTTGCAGTTGCTCCTTTTTGGGCACCAACTGCGGGTTCTGCCGATCCACTGGTGGTTCCAGTGTCATCCGAGAAGATGGACATGAGGTCTGGTGTGTTGGAAGCGCTGGGAGCTGAGGTTGCAGAAACAACCGGAGAGGCTGATGCTGGTCCAAGGAGCCCATCTAACTGTGAGAAAGGGTCAGCTGATGGAGCACTTGATGGAACTGGCTCACCCAGATCCATCAGATCTGGTGGTGGGACAGCTGGGACTACTTGCTCCTTGGCAGGCTGAGGTGCTGCATTAGCAACAGTTACTTTCTCAGTGGAGGAACTCTCTTTTGCTGCCCTCCGACCAGCATGTGCCTTCCGATCAGCTTTTGCAGCCGAACCAAAAAGTGAAGCAGCCAGCCGTTGTTTTTCTGCTGAAACTTCTGTTGCCTGCTGTTTCTTAGAACCATACGAGGATTCCCGTGCCTGTGAACTTATAGGAGCTCCCCGTCAGAGCTAGAAGCTCCATTGGCTGCTTGTTGGCTAGAGGTCGAGCTTGAAGGTGTAGAAGAGGAGGTATAGGATTCCCTTCCCCATTTCTTCTGAACCCCATCAAGACGAAGTTTGGCACCAAATTCACCAGAAGGTGCACTGCCTGATGGCTGGGATCTTCCTATCTGATGGTCTTCCTTATAGTAACTTGGTTCTGGAACTGGAACAAGGTCAGTAGTCGGTAGGTAAACGCTGGCTTGTGAGGTTGCTGTAGGTACTGAAGGTTTAGGTAGCTCATAGGCCTCAAATCTAAGAGCATGGGCAGATGTATCATGTTGGTCCTGTGCTCTGTAGTTGCCAACACTTACAGCGCCTGAGCGTTCACTTTCAGGAATGTAAGGTGCCGCACCCTTTTCCAAGGCTTGCTGCACATAACTGTTTAAAAATGAGAGGTTTCTGTCGACCTGCAACATAAATTGATATTCTTAGGTGTTAGATCTATTAGATAGATTCAGAACATTGTGCAGACCAATCATAATAAATGCCACTGGGTTAAACAAATTCACAGCATGTCAATATTCTTGTTCGCATAATGCCTAGGTAAAAAGAGCGCATTTGGGTTCATTTATACTCCCTCTATGCCAAAATATAGTGTGTATTAGGTTTTTGCACAGTCAAACCATGTAAATTTTGACCAAGTTTGTACAGTATCAACATATAGAATATAAAATCAATACCACTAGATTTGTCATGAGGTATATTTTAATATGGTACATATTAGATATTGTAGTTGTAGATAATTTTCTTAATTAACTTGGTAAAAGTTGGTGCAGTTTGACTTTTGCGGAAATTTATGCGCACTATATTATGGCAAGGAGGGAGTATTTGGTTGTAGTTATATCAGCTCTTATGAATGCTATATGCTTGCTTCATGTTTTGACTAAGGCAAAATCGTGATTAATCTCGTCTTGAACCATGTAGAAATTTTGCTGCATGGCAAGCTGTCAAATTATTTAATTAACTCCAAAAGATCGGATAAATGTGAAAACCATTGGATGACGTAATTTATGAACTTCAGATTAATTAGTCAAAGAATAGAGATCTCAAACTTCTTCTCTCGCACAGCTTTAAAAAGTTTATTTAACTTATTTAGGCTTTCCCGGTGTACAAAACATGCAATACATGCCACAACATATCCCAAATTATGTTGCTGATCCTGATTATACTCGGTTGCCAGAGAAGATCTCCACCCAAACTTCATATCACCCAAAACCATTGTATAAGGGACGGATAGATCTAATCAAGGTTGCATTTTGTACTATTAAATGTAAAATATTTCCTAATTAAGCAAACTGAAAAATCAAAGTAACATACTCAGTAAAGGAAAGGCATAACATACCTCAATATCTTCACAACTGGCATCCAAGGGCATTACACTTCCAACAGCTTGTTTGTCCAAGCCTAGTAAAGCCTGTACCTCATATGCACGCTGCTGCAAGTCTGTTGAATGCGAAGCTGATAATTCATCTACCAATGACTGAAACTGCAATTAAGAGGGACAGATTTACAAATATTAGAATTAGAAATAGAAACAAGAAAAAGTAATAACCCATAAAAGAGTTCCTAACTAAATGAAGCAGGTTTGCCCACCAGGTGGACCATATTTACATCATGCATTCTAGTGTTTTCCTCTCGCAAGAAATGTTTTTCTTCACATCATTCAGTATGGAATCATGTAACGGACCAAGCAGTGGGTTTGCTTCTTTACAAGCATACCATCATGAAAATGAATTCAGGGAGAAGGTTGTCTTAGAGCTACGCAATACAAACATGTGTGAAAACATACAGGACAAACTGACCATACTTTTCTTTAGTTGGTGGCGCTTGTCCTATATGCTCAGGTTCATAAATTAGAAGCTCAAAAGTTAACTCTAGGCAACACAGTTTCAGTTATTCTAACTTACCCATTACTGTTATACTTGTGAAAACAACACTCTGTTCCATAATTCTTGACGTGGCTTTAGTTCAAATCTGAACTAAAACCAGAACAAGAATTATGGAACGAAGTGAGTACTTATCTATTTCAATGCACATGCAAAGCTGCATGTAAGAATCATAGTTTGAATTGAAACATATGACACCTAAAGTTCAAAACTGACAAGGAAATGCAGAAAAGAAGCATGATTTCATTTACCTCGGGCAACATAGTAGTCTTCCTTCCAACAGCAATTTCAAATGCAAATATCTTCAAAATTGCTGAGACTGCGTAACCCTTGAAGAAACGGTAAAAGGCACATGCCAAATAGTACAAAAAGGATACATATATCAGCAACACAACATAGACTTGTACAATAATGTAAGTGCAAAAAATAGCTTAAGCTCAATGCATGCTACAAATACGGTTTAGACTAAATGAATTTGAATTTGTGGATGATTCAATGAAATCATGGAATAAAAATTGACGGTCATGCCCAAAATAAACTGCCTTGAGGGACAACCAGGAGGTTTGCACTAATGTATGTCTGTATGTAAAAATATATATTATACACATTTGTGAAACTCAAAGGTAGTACAGAGACGACTTGGTAATTGTGAGAAGTCGATAATATATGCAATACTGAATATCTATACTCCCTGCGTCCCAAACTGTAAGGCGCACTTTATTTTGCATGGCCTTCGATGCACAACTTTGACCACTAATATATAGCAACTTATATGAATTTGGAATGTATAAATGGTATCATTGCATTTTTCTTGCAAAATCCTTTCATTTGATATATCTTTATTATACTAATTTTGTGGACGTATTATATGTACAAATGAAAGTGAAAGTTGTAAGTTGTTGACCAGTAAAAGAAAGGGCGCTTACATTTTAAGACGGAGGGAATACCATATATACATTGATTATCCAATAGGTATGTAGAACATGAAGTACTTGCAAAACTGATCCTAAATGGTGAACTGATAACGGGTACTGTTTTAGCTTGACCAAAGTAACTCCAAGTTTATAATGTTCCCAAAACTATAGTGACAGAGTATCGCCACAGCTAGAATATATCTTCTCATATTACACTTAGAGCATGCCAGCTAGAAAAAGGCCCAGGTGGTGGATCAGTGATAGACAAGCCAGGTTAAAAAAAGCATACCCTGACAGTGTCATCCGTTGGGTGGGCCTCTGCCACATCACACAACTTCCCGATAATATAAGAAGCAGGATGCTTCCCATCTGATGTTCCGTATTCTCCTAAAACCCAGCATATGATCTGAAAGTAAAAATTGAAACAGTATAAATTACCACCCAAAACTCACCTCAGGGTACAAAAGAAATACAGAATACATAACTACCTGCAAAAATGAGGACGGAAGCTTTGGCTCCCCCAGAATCCGGAGGTACGAATCAACCTGTTTAAGAACAAGGAAGAGTTATATAACTGATCAAATAGTTAGAGAATCTTAAAAAGGAGAATCATGCATCCAGTTGAAGAGGCCGCTAGAGTCTTGTTAACGCTAAAAAAAGTACTCCGCCCAATCAAGCCAAACAATATAACAACAACTGAAGCATGAATAATCCTAAATTACCCTCTCTTGTCCATTATAAAGTTAGAAAAGTAATAAGTATGGCCAGTTCAGAGCTAGTATTCTTTTTACTATCTTATTTCATGATATTGTTCCATTGCAGATTAACGACAATTCCATATTGGCAACAATCATGTTTACCATTAAAAAAACTCAGCAACAAGGGATTACAGGAAGTTGAGAGTACATACAGCTGATGATCTCAATTGACTATCAGCACCTTCATCCTCCTCTCCAAATCCTTCAGCAATAAGACGCATTAGATTGTGCGCCACTCTAATGTTGACAAGGTCTCCAGCATGCTCAAAGACTTTGTTCATGGTCTGGAAAAGAATTAAAGGAGTCAAAGGATTTTCTGCCAAAAGCAACCAACAGTTGGAAATTACATCAAGTGATCGACAAGAAAAACACAATACTCATGGATTACCTGGATGAACCACTGATTGCTGGGCGCAAACTGTTCAGCTAGCTCAACACAACGTGATGCAATTTCTGCCTTATAATGGTGATCAGTTATGCTGATCATGTATTCAATCATCCGATCAACTATCACTTCGATATTAGTTGATTTTGTCATCTTATACAGAAGCTCAAAGGTCTTACGCTTCAAAGTGTCATCAGGGTCCTACTCGTAAGAACGTCTAATGGGTCAGGAATCAAAAGTACTAGTTAAATAATACAACGACAATGCTGATACAATCGCATGCATCTACCAAGCTCACAGATAATAACATGAAAATGGAAATGCCAGTAGCAAAAAAAACTAGGTAGAGTAATAGAACATATTGAATATAAGCAGATTGATATACCCTTCAGCTCACTACAATCACTTTTTAAGATAACATGATTTCATACAATGTAACATGAAAATGTAGTGTCAACAGCATATCACATTTCTAACAAAATTAAGTTCTGTGGTTGGGACATGCTTTTGATAAAGCGTCTTACATTCATTTTCTCGCAGCATGCTATAAGTACATATGATATATTGATATGGATGGCTGCAGCATAATAGATAGTCTATTGTTTGACATGGATTCCGAAGATGTTAGCTTGTCACATTCCTCACCTCTAAGCAATCGATAACAGCCAGCTGGTGCTCTTCTGCAATATCAGGATTTATTTTTATTAGTCGTCCAAGAGCATCAATGCCCATGTACTTAAGATTATGGCTATCACTCTGCAAACAGCAACAGGGCAGGTAAGCGTTATCTTCCAGTTAAGTAACAAGCACAACAATCATGAAAGTCATTTATTTCGCCCCTATAGAAATGCCAAACCTTCAGAAACTTTGATGTTGTTTCAGCTGCAGCATCTAGCATCTTAGAGTTTGGGAAAATGCACGAGATACAACATATGCACTCGTACAATATTGCATTGCCAATGTTGCTGGCACTATCACCCTTCCTGAATATGTCACCCAAGACAGTGTACATATGGCCACTCGCTTGCTTGTCACCGCTACCCAGTACAGCAAGTATTTTCAATAATTTTATCTGCAAATAGCAACAGAAAGCATCTAAGGAAATAAGATGATGCCAATTACACGCCTAACATAGCATCCTTGAACCAACCAATTTAAAAGCATAACTCACTGACCTGAATAAATGGTGCGGGCATTTGGTGGTAGTCGTAGGAAGTTGGAAGCCTCCTCTCTGCAACTTGTTTGAGAATGTTAACAAAGCTAACAACTAGATCCTTGTACGCATTTGGATCTTCCAAAACCAGGTCATAGAGTGGGCATAGAGTTGCACCCATCACCCCAGGATCATTATCACAGAGTTTCTGCAGATCAATAAGCAGCGCTGTTGAGAAGGACGAGTTATGCAACTTCTACTCTGGTTGGGGAGAAGCCGAATTAGAGCAAAGAGGCGAAGGAAAGGCAAAAATTAGTGTTTTTGGACCTTGCGGAAGTTGGAGACTAGGTGGGAGACGGAGGAGGGGGATCGCTGGTAGAATCGGTGGAGCGCCATGACAGCCTTCTTCCTTACGGCCTCCTTGGGGTGCGCGAGGAGATCGACGACCTGTGGCAGCACGGCTGGGATGGCCTCCTCGCCGATGAGCCTGCTGGCGGCGGTGAGCGCGGCGCAGACGACGAGGTAGTTGTCGGACCTGAGGTCCTTCTGGATGGTGTTGACGACGAGGATGACGAGGTCGTGGCGCTCGTCGATGAAGAGCGCGACGGCGAGGTAGCCGGTGCGCTTGAGCGGGAGGGACTCGTCGTGGGTCATCTTGACGGCGTGGATGTGGCCGAAGGAGGCGTCGTGGCCGAGCATCTCGGCGTAGACGAGGCGCAGGAGGAGCTCCTTCATCTTGCGGCGCGGCACGTCGGGGTCGGCGAGGCGGCGCTTGAGGTACTCGAGCTCGCGGACGATGATGCGGTCCTCCTCCGCCTTGGAGCGGGCCTCGCCGATGGACTTGACCAGGTCCAGGAACTCCTTCGACTGCCCCCACCCGCCCTGCGACCCCATCGCCAGCTCCCGCCCGATCGTCCGGAGCTGCTCCATTGCGTTGGGCTGGGGGGCGCGGGGTGGATGGAGGCTGGTAGGTCGCCGCCGGCGACGGCGACGGTGGTGGCGGTGAGGGGCGGGGAAGTGAGGAGGTGGAGATCTGGATCGGGCGAGTGGGAAGGTGGGTTTCTTCCGTCGGGTAGAAGGGGCAGATCGGGGATCAGCCTTGTTTCCCTCTTTTTTCTTCTTGTTTTACTTGGCTTGTTTTGCTTTGTCCAAACTCCAAAAAAAAAATGAACATAAACTTCAAAGTTTTTTTTGTTCTAGTGCATCACTTGTGGCAAAAGAAAAATTTGGATGAAGAATTTGGTATCCATAAACTTTTGTTTTGCACATTAATGAGTGAGTTGAAAACTTGAAATATGTTGATGTGTAATTTGAGGAAAGTTATTCCCTTCCAACGTTCGTTAAGAAGACTTTAGATCCAACCCTCGTGTCCATGTGTTGGACTGAAGGAGAAAAATGTGCGAGATAGAGGAGGAGGGCGAAGAAGAGGAAGGAATGGAGGACTGGCCTTAAATCCAACAACCGCAAGGTCAGACGGTGATGGGAAAGGTGTCACGCGAAGGGGCGCACGAATAATGAGCTTCCGCCGAGCTTGAAGGATGGCCTAGTCAGGGTGTACAAGGGTCATGAGAATGCGGTTGACGGAACAAGGAGGGTGGCAATGAATAGAAATAGTATATATGTATGGCGACATACTTGAATAGGAGTATGCGGACAAATCCTACTTACAAAAAAATTCTAAATCTTGGCCATTGAGAGATAATAGTGATGTACCCCTACAGAACCCCAAGGCTCTAGCAGGGGAGAAGGCTTTTTAAAACCCTTAAGTCCCAAGAGAGGCTCAGCCATATAGATATGGTAGATCACAATAGACTACCATTGTTTTAATCTTAATGATAATATAAATTAGAAAAGAACATTTACGTACCACTTTTATCCATCGTGCGCGTCAAATTCTAGGTAAAGTTGTGCCTCTCATGTTTGTACTTTGTATACCCTTGTTCACATAATAGAAGTGAATATGTCATTTGCACTTATCGGGGTAAAAAGATAAGAGGAAGGGGTAGAGGAAATGTGGAGGAGGATGCACAAGAGAGAAAGGGCGCACCAAGAAAAAATCACATCTAAACCTAATACCAATTTGCAGTTAAATCCACGCTAATGAACATATCCTATTTACTCCCTCCGATTCATATTAATTGACTCCAATATGGATGTATCTAGAACTAAAATATGTCTGGATACATCCATATTAGAGTCAATTAATATGAACCGGAGGGAGTATTGTAATTATGAAAACATGATTCTACAAACTATGATAAGCAGTGGCGTAGCTATGAAGGAGTCAGGGGGGCCACCGCCCCCCCCGCCCATGGACATTTCTTGAAGGATCCTGGGAAATTTTGCCCATTTGCCTCCCCTAACTTTGGCCCAAAATGTTGAAATTTTGTTCTATA
>NC_061513.1:45049996-45080106 GCF_022539505.1 Lolium rigidum | reverse complement strand
AACGTCGTCAAAAGGTAAAGAAAAAGTCCGGAAAGGGCTCACGCTCACTATCACACAGTTATTATTCTTTGGCGTATTGCTCTCAGACTCTTGCAGTTGTACTATGACAATTGATCAACACTTTTTCTTGTTTGGGAGCATATGGTGAACACTGTCAAAGAAAAGTAAATAACCCACATTTGATATCGACATTGCCATCCGCACGAATTAATTCATTAACTTTAATACTATACCTTGCGGATCATGTTCTTCCTACAGAAAAAAAAGGACGAAATCGGAAGCAGAATCTACAGATTTGAATAAACAACAGTCCACACCTCTACTTTACAGAAACTTAAACAGATTTGACTCAATTTTGATAACGATGATGAAATGGCAGTACTTTGGCATAAACCAAACAGAAAAAAAGAAAAACTTTGCCCAAAAGGCTACAACGACATGTTTGCTCCATGATAAACTTACATTTTTATTCCATTCAGTTCCAAGAGCTATCTGATGACACAAAGTATTCTAGTTCCCAGAGTCCATCTACTGTATATCCAATATGGGTAAATATCAAACATCGACACAACAGGCCCCTTCGCAGCTGAACAAAACAGCACAGGCGCACGCCTCTGGACACCAACCTCGTCATGTACAAATTACACATCATGTAATAAACACATGTACACTAGTCTCAACAAGAAAATTGCCATGCGAAAAAACGCAACAGGAAAGTTACCCGCAAACATCAACCCGTCAACACCGCAAACCCCTCCCCAATTGGGAGGGCAAAGGTCGTGCCTTGTGACTCAACCAAGTATATCCCTCGTTCCTGTGCTGATCAAACAGCTTGATCATCACCGGTTCACCCATCAAACCATCTTGGGGATTTGACGGCTTCAACCCAACTTGTGCACACTGAACATCTGATGTATTCTAGCCTAGCAAGTCCTTGAATAGATTAGGATTGTTCCCTGTTGGTGTCACACCGACTTGCCGTGCGGTGGCATCCTTCTGCAAGGCATCTTGAAGACTATGGCCCTTCTTTGCAGTTGCTCCTTTTTGGGCACCAACTGCGGGTTCTGCCGATCCACTGGTGGTTCCAGTGTCATCCGAGAAGATGGACATGAGGTCTGGTGTGTTGGAAGCGCTGGGAGCTGAGGTTGCAGAAACAACCGGAGAGGCTGATGCTGGTCCAAGGAGCCCATCTAACTGTGAGAAAGGGTCAGCTGATGGAGCACTTGATGGAACTGGCTCACCCAGATCCATCAGATCTGGTGGTGGGACAGCTGGGACTACTTGCTCCTTGGCAGGCTGAGGTGCTGCATTAGCAACAGTTACTTTCTCAGTGGAGGAACTCTCTTTTGCTGCCCTCCGACCAGCATGTGCCTTCCGATCAGCTTTTGCAGCCGAACCAAAAAGTGAAGCAGCCAGCCGTTGTTTTTCTGCTGAAACTTCTGTTGCCTGCTGTTTCTTAGAACCATACGAGGATTCCCGTGCCTGTGAACTTATAGGAGCTCCCCGTCAGAGCTAGAAGCTCCATTGGCTGCTTGTTGGCTAGAGGTCGAGCTTGAAGGTGTAGAAGAGGAGGTATAGGATTCCCTTCCCCATTTCTTCTGAACCCCATCAAGACGAAGTTTGGCACCAAATTCACCAGAAGGTGCACTGCCTGATGGCTGGGATCTTCCTATCTGATGGTCTTCCTTATAGTAACTTGGTTCTGGAACTGGAACAAGGTCAGTAGTCGGTAGGTAAACGCTGGCTTGTGAGGTTGCTGTAGGTACTGAAGGTTTAGGTAGCTCATAGGCCTCAAATCTAAGAGCATGGGCAGATGTATCATGTTGGTCCTGTGCTCTGTAGTTGCCAACACTTACAGCGCCTGAGCGTTCACTTTCAGGAATGTAAGGTGCCGCACCCTTTTCCAAGGCTTGCTGCACATAACTGTTTAAAAATGAGAGGTTTCTGTCGACCTGCAACATAAATTGATATTCTTAGGTGTTAGATCTATTAGATAGATTCAGAACATTGTGCAGACCAATCATAATAAATGCCACTGGGTTAAACAAATTCACAGCATGTCAATATTCTTGTTCGCATAATGCCTAGGTAAAAAGAGCGCATTTGGGTTCATTTATACTCCCTCTATGCCAAAATATAGTGTGTATTAGGTTTTTGCACAGTCAAACCATGTAAATTTTGACCAAGTTTGTACAGTATCAACATATAGAATATAAAATCAATACCACTAGATTTGTCATGAGGTATATTTTAATATGGTACATATTAGATATTGTAGTTGTAGATAATTTTCTTAATTAACTTGGTAAAAGTTGGTGCAGTTTGACTTTTGCGGAAATTTATGCGCACTATATTATGGCAAGGAGGGAGTATTTGGTTGTAGTTATATCAGCTCTTATGAATGCTATATGCTTGCTTCATGTTTTGACTAAGGCAAAATCGTGATTAATCTCGTCTTGAACCATGTAGAAATTTTGCTGCATGGCAAGCTGTCAAATTATTTAATTAACTCCAAAAGATCGGATAAATGTGAAAACCATTGGATGACGTAATTTATGAACTTCAGATTAATTAGTCAAAGAATAGAGATCTCAAACTTCTTCTCTCGCACAGCTTTAAAAAGTTTATTTAACTTATTTAGGCTTTCCCGGTGTACAAAACATGCAATACATGCCACAACATATCCCAAATTATGTTGCTGATCCTGATTATACTCGGTTGCCAGAGAAGATCTCCACCCAAACTTCATATCACCCAAAACCATTGTATAAGGGACGGATAGATCTAATCAAGGTTGCATTTTGTACTATTAAATGTAAAATATTTCCTAATTAAGCAAACTGAAAAATCAAAGTAACATACTCAGTAAAGGAAAGGCATAACATACCTCAATATCTTCACAACTGGCATCCAAGGGCATTACACTTCCAACAGCTTGTTTGTCCAAGCCTAGTAAAGCCTGTACCTCATATGCACGCTGCTGCAAGTCTGTTGAATGCGAAGCTGATAATTCATCTACCAATGACTGAAACTGCAATTAAGAGGGACAGATTTACAAATATTAGAATTAGAAATAGAAACAAGAAAAAGTAATAACCCATAAAGAGTTCCTAACTAAATGAAGCAGGTTTGCCCACCAGGTGGACCATATTTACATCATGCATTCTAGTGTTTTCCTCTCGCAAGAAATGTTTTTCTTCACATCATTCAGTATGGAATCATGTAACGGACCAAGCAGTGGGTTTGCTTCTTTACAAGCATACCATCATGAAAATGAATTCAGGGAGAAGGTTGTCTTAGAGCTACGCAATACAAACATGTGTGAAAACATACAGGACAAACTGACCATACTTTTCTTTAGTTGGTGGCGCTTGTCCTATATGCTCAGGTTCATAAATTAGAAGCTCAAAAGTTAACTCTAGGCAACACAGTTTCAGTTATTCTAACTTACCCATTACTGTTATACTTGTGAAAACAACACTCTGTTCCATAATTCTTGACGTGGCTTTAGTTCAAATCTGAACTAAAACCAGAACAAGAATTATGGAACGAAGTGAGTACTTATCTATTTCAATGCACATGCAAAGCTGCATGTAAGAATCATAGTTTGAATTGAAACATATGACACCTAAAGTTCAAAACTGACAAGGAAATGCAGAAAAGAAGTATGATTTCATTTACCTCGGGCAACATAGTAGTCTTCCTTCCAACAGCAATTTCAAATGCAAATATCTTCAAAATTGCTGAGACTGCGTAACCCTTGAAGAAACGGTAAAAGGCACATGCCAAATAGTACAAAAAGGATACATATATCAGCAACACAACATAGACTTGTACAATAATGTAAGTGCAAAAAATAGCTTAAGCTTAATGCATGCTACAAATACGGTTTAGACTAAATGAATTTGAATTTGTGGATGATTCAATGAAATCATGGAATAAAAATTGACGGTCATGCCCAAAATAAACTGCCTTGAGGGACAACCAGGAGGTTTGCACTAATGTATGTCTGTATGTAAAAATATATATTATACACATTTGTGAAACTCAAAGGTAGTACAGAGACGACTTGGTAATTGTGAGAAGTCGATAATATATGCAATACTGAATATCTATACTCCCTGCGTCCCAAACTGTAAGGCGCACTTTATTTTGCATGGCCTTCGATGCACAACTTTGACCACTAATATATAGCAACTTATATGAATTTGGAATGTATAAATGGTATCATTGCATTTTTCTTGCAAAATCCTTTCATTTGATATATCTTTATTATACTAATTTTGTGGACGTATTATATGTACAAATGAAAGTGAAAGTTGTAATTTGATATACATTTTAAGACGGAGGGAATACCATATATACATTGATTATCCAATAGGTATGTAGAACATGAAGTACTTGCAAAACTGATCCTAAATGGTGAACTGATAACAGGTACTGTTTTAGCTTGACCAAAGTAACTCCAAGTTTATAATGTTCCCAAAACTATAGTGACAGAGTATCGCCACAGCTAGAATATATCTTCTCATATTATACTTAGAGCATGCAAGTTAGAAAAAGGCCCAGGTGGTGGATCAGTGATAGACAAGCCAGGTTAAAAAAAGCATACCCTGACAGTGTCATCCGTTGGGTGGGCCTCTGCCACATCACACAACTTCCCGATAATATAAGAAGCAGGATGCTTCCCATCTGATGTTCCGTATTCTCCTAAAACCCAGCATATGATCTGAAAGTAAAAATTGAAACAGTATAAATTACCCCCCAAAACTCACCTCAGGGTACAAAAGAAATACAGAATACATAACTACCTGCAAAAATGAGGACGGAAGCTTTGGCTCCCCCAGAATCCGGAGGTACGAATCAACCTGTTTAAGAACAGGGAAGAGTTACATAACTGATCAAATAGTTAGAGAATCTTAAAAAGGAGAATCATGCATCCAGTTGAAGAGGCCGCTAGAGTCTTGTTAACGCTAAAAAAAGTACTCCGCCCAATCAAGCCAAACAATATAACAACAACTGAAGCATGAATAATCCTAAATTACCCTCTCTTATACATTATAAAGTTAGGAAAGTAATAAGTATGGCCAGTTCAGAGCTAGTATTCTTTTTACTATCTTATTTCATGATATTGTTCCATTGCAGATTAACGACAATTCCATATTGGCAACAATCATGTTTACCATTAAAAAAACTCAGCAACAAGGGATTACAGGAAGTTGAGAGTACATACAGCTGATGATCTCAATTGACTATCAGCACCTTCATCCTCCTCTCCGAATCCTTCAGCAATAAGACGCATTAGATTGTGTGCCACTCTAATGTTGACAAGGTCTCCAGCATGCTCAAAGACTTTGTTCATGGTCTGGAAAAGAATTAAAGGAGTCAAAGGATTTTCTGCCAAAAGCAACCAACAGTTGAAAATTACATCAAGTGATCGACAAAAAAAACACAATACTCATGGATTACCTGGATGAACCACTGATTGCTGGGCGCGAACTGCTCAGCTAGCTCAACACAACGTGATGCAATTTCTGCCTTATAATGGTGATCAGTTATGCTGATCATGTACTCAATCATCCGATCAACAATCACTTCGATATTAGTTGATTTTGTCATCTTATAAAGAAGCTCAAAGGTCTTGCGCTTCAAAGTGTCATCAGGGTCCTACTCGTAAGAACGTCTAATGGGTCAGGAATCAAAAGTACTAGTTAAATAATACAACGAGAATGCTGATACAATCGCATGCATCTACCAAGCTCACAGATAATAACATGAAAATGGAAATGCCAGTAGCAAAAAAAAACTAGGTAGAGTAATAGAACATATTGAATATAAGAGATTGATATACCCTTCAGCTCACTAGAATCACTTTTTAAGATAACATGATTTCATACAATGTAACATGAAAATGTAGTGTCAACAGCATATCACATTTCTAACAAAATTAAGTTCTGTGGTTGGGACATGCTTTTGATAAAGCGTCTTAGATTCATTTTCTCGCAGCTTGCTACAAGTACATATGATATATTGATATGGATGGCTGCAACATAATAGATAGTCTATTTTTTGACATGGATTCCGAAGATGTTAGCTTGTCACATTCCTCACCTCTAAGCAATCGATAACAGCCAGCTGGTGCTCTTCTGCAATATCAGGATTTATTTTTATTAGTCGTCCAAGAGCATCAATGCCCATGTACTTAAGATTATGGCTATCACTCTGCAAACAACAACGGGGCAGGTAAGGGTTAGCTTCCAGTTAAGTAACAAGCACAACAACCATGAAAGTCATTTATTTCGCCCTATAAAAATGCCAAACCTTCAGAAACTTTGATGTTGTTTCAGCTGCAGCATCTAACATCTTAGAGTTTGGGAAAATGCACGAGATACAACATATGCACTCGTACAATATTGCATTGCCAATGTTGCTGGCACTATCACCCTTCCTGAATATGTCACCCAAGACAGTGTACATATGACCACTCGCTTGCTTGTCACCGCTACCCAGTACAGCAAGTATTTTCAATAATTTTATCTGCAAATAGCAACAGAAAGCATCTAAGGAAATAAGATGATGCCAATTACACGCCTACCATAGCATCCTTGAACAAACTAATTTAAAAGTATAACTCACTGACCTGAATAAATGGTGCGGGCATTTGGTGGTAGTCGTACGAAGTTGGAAGCCTCCTCTCCGCAACTTGTTTGAGAATGTTAACAAAGCTAACAACTAAATCCTTGTACGCATTTGGATCTTCCAAAACCAGGTCGTAGAGTGGGCATAGAGTTGCACCCATCACCCCAGGATCATTATCACAGAGCTTCTGCAGAACAATAAGCAACGCTGTTGAGAATCCACTCGGAAACAGTTATTGTGCGTTTAAATTCGCTGACAGTTGGGTAGCCTGGGGATTCCTAAAAATCCCAACGACGAATTGAGTGAGAAAAATTCCCAGCAGCCTACGCAATTTTAGTGAGATGGCTTAACAGTATAGTATGCGCCTTTGAGTGAGATTAATAAATTTGCAGGTTTAGAAGCTAAGGCATGAGAAGGACGAGTTATGCTACTTGTGTTCTATTTGGGGAGAAGGCGAATTAGAGCAAAGAGGCGAAGGAAAGGCAAAAAATAATGTTTTTGGACCTTGCGGAAGTTGGAGACTAGGTGTGAGACGGAGGAGGGGGATCGCTGGTAGAATCGGTGGAGCGCCATGACAGCCTTCTTCCGCACGGCCTCCTTGGGGTGCGCGAGGAGATCGACGACCTGTGGCAGCACGGCTGGGATGGCCTCCTCGCCGATGAGCCTGCTGGCGGCGGTGAGCGCGGCGCAGACGACGAGGTAGTTGTCGGACCTGAGGTCCTTCTGGATGGTGTTGACGACGAGGATGACGAGGTCGTGGCGCTCGTCGATGAAGAGCGCGACGGCGAGGTAGCCGGTGCGCTTGAGCGGGAGGGACTCGTCGTGGGTCATCTTGACGGCGTGGATGTGGCCGAAGGAGGCGTCGTGGCCGAGCATCTCGGCGTAGACGAGGCGCAGGAGGAGCTCCTTCATCTTGCGGCGCGGCACGTCGGGGTCGGCGAGCCGGCGCTTGAGGTACTCGAGCTCGCGGACGATGATGCGGTCCTCCTCCGCCTTGGAGCGGGCCTCGCCGATGGACTTGACCAGGTCCAGGAACTCCTTCGACTGCCCCCACCCGCCCTGCGACCCCATCGCCAGCTCCCGCCCGATCGTCCGGAGCTGCTCCATTGCGTTGGGCTGGGGGCGCGGGGTGGATGGAGGCTGGTAGGTCGCCGCCGGCGACGGCGACGGTGGTGGCGGTGAGGGGCGGGGAAGTGAGGAGGTGGAGATCTGGATCGGGCGAGTGGGAAGGTGGGTTTCTTCGTCGGGTAGAAGGGGGGAGATCGGGGATCAGCCTAGTTTTCCCTCTTTTTTCTTCTTGTTTTACTTGGCTTGTTTTGCTTTGTCCAAACTCCAAAAAAAAAATGAACATAAACTTCAAAGTTTTTTTTGTTCTAGTGCATCACTTGTGGCAAAAAAAAACTTGGATGGAGAATTTGGTATCCATAAGCTTTCATTTTGCACATTAATGAGTGAGTTGAAAACTTGAAATATGTTGATGTGTAATTTGAGGAAAGTTATTCCCTTCCAACGTTCGTTAAGAAGACTTTAGGTCCAACCCCTCCTGTCCATGTGTTGGATTGGAGGACAAAATGTGTGAGATAGAGGAGGAGGGCGAAGAAGAGGAAGGAATGAGGGACTGGCCTTAAATCCAACAATCGGCAAGGTGATCCAAAAAAAAAAACGACGAGGTGATGGGAAAGGTGTCACGCGAAGGGGCACACGAGTAATGAGCTTCTGCCGAGCTTGAAGGATGGCCTAGTCAGGGCGTAGAAGGGTCATGACAATGCGGTTGGCGGAACAAGGAGGGTGGCTATGAAGAGAAATAGTATATATGTATGGTGACATACTTGTATATGAGTATGCAACGAATCCTACTTACAAAAAAAAATCTAAATCTTGGGCATTGAGAGATAACAGTGATGTACCCCTACAGAACCCCGAGGCTCTAGCAGAGGAGAAGGCTTTTTGAAACCCTTAAGTCCCAAGAGAGGCTCAGCCATATAGATATAGTAGATCACAATAGACTACCATTGATTTAATCTTAATGATAATATAAATTAGAAGAGATAAATTAGAAGAGGCATTTACGTACCATTTTTATCCATCATAAATGTCAAATTCTAGGTAAAGTTGTGCCTCTCATGTTTGTACTTGGTATACCCTTGTTCACATAACAGAAGTGAATATGTCATTTGCACTTGTCGGGGTAAAAAGATAAGAGGAAGGGGTAGAGGAAATGTGGAGGAGGATGCACAAGAGAGAAAGGGCGCACCAAGAAAAAATCACATCTAAACTTACTACCAATTTGCAGTTAAATCCACGCTAATGAACATATCCTATCTATTGTAATTGTGAAAACATGATTCTACAAACTCTGATAAGCAGTGGCGTAGCTATGAAGGAGTCAGGGGGCCGCTGCCCCCCCCCCCAGCCCATGGACATTTCTTGAAGGATCCTAGGAAATTTGGTCCATTTGCCTCCCCTAATTTTGGCCCAAAACGTTGAAATTTTGGTCCATACGCTGGCACCAACTCAAACATATTTGAGTAGTACAATGGCAATGTCTTCGAAGGTCCCCATGGTATGGCTCTAGACCATAACTTTCTACTGGAAGAGGGTGAAGTCTACTGGATTGCCAAGAACTCCTGGGAAAGCAAGTTGGAGCATGGCTATATCATTCTCATGAAATATTTTTTTGAGGGTTCACCGGGAGGAGCAAAGGTTCCCACCTGAATATTTTGTATTCCTTCAGTTCATCAAAATATCGGGCGAAGGCCCCAGGGTGAGCAGCAGTACAAGGGGGTAGAGGGAGTCATCTCCCGACGCCAAGGGGGAGAGCTCAAGGCAAGAAACAAGAACACACACACACTCGCAGGGGCAACTATGGTCGCTCGGGGAGGAGGAAAGTGAGCCAGAGATCGACGTCGCCGCGGCAAGCATGTAAGTTGTGTTGCTTGAAAATTCGGGGCCAAGGGAAAATGCTCCCTCCCCGCTCAAACACAAAGTACATTATTGTAGTATATACCTTCACTAGGGAAGCTGAGTAAGGGCCAAAGAGGGCAATGGCCCCCATCTCAAAGTTTAGTTAGCTCTCATTTAATCTTCTTTGGCCCCTTCTGTGATTTTGGTCAAGCTTTGCCATTTTCATGAACAATAAAAATTAAAATGTGAATATAATTTTAAGGATGAGAAATGAAATACATGTATTTACACAAACTAAGAAACCAATATATTTATACCTATGAACATTAAATCCCATAATGGGACGTGATGCAAATATGAATGTTGTCAAATTAATTTCAGATTGACTGCTACTCAAATATCCATGTGTAGACCGGATGTTTACTCAATCGACGAGGATACAAATATCTGATAGCTTTAGCGATAAATATTATATATTAAATAAATAAATTAGATAACTACATTTAAGTGGCACATGACACTAATCGATAGCATATAGTGGATTGCTTTTTAAGGATTGGATGACAGAGTAAAAATAAGAATGTAATATATTCCATGCATAGAAGAACTACCATGTCCGACCATTTGTTTAGTTGTTCGAGCGAGAATCAACAAGTATATGAAACCATAATTATGTTAGTAGACTACATATTCTTTGGTTTTGAAAGGCAAAAGTTTTGCCTCGTATATCATCAATTAAGAAGGAGTGTTGGCAAAATTTAAAAAGTTTGAGGGCTAAAAGGGACTCGATACTATTACAATAAATCTATCAAATATTTTGCCCATGCAAGGGTTCAATGTTTTGCTTTATCTTTGATCTTTGCCATGTGGGTTGACGACATAGAGCTTTTCTTTTAGGAAAACTCTTGTGTTTCTTTCGTTCCAAAGCTCCCGTGACACAATCATGAGTACCGGGATGAAGACATTTTTATTGTGTTAGACTGAAACCAATGAAGTCCACCAATGTTGTACTGTTGCAAATATCTTCCAATCGTCGATTTGCAATTCGTGGAGATGGAGCCCAAATTGCATCTTCTACGGGGAGGAGGTTGAGTAGGATCTATTGGAAGTGAACTTTCATTGGGTGTCTTCCTGGGTGACGTCTTCATGAAAGATAACATCTTGGAGCATAGCCCAAAGGTTGAAGAATCTTGCAATGGTTGGTCAGGGCATGCCCAATGCATAGCCCTAGGGGTGTTGCCTCACACCTTTAACTAGGTTCGGGTGGTCCAAAGTAGGTTCGGATGAGGAGGCAGCCTCTTCATCAGGAGGCAACCTCTTCAGCCATAAAGTGGAAAATGTGAGAGAGAAAGAGAAAAACCAAATCAACTTTTGAGAGAAAGACATATTAATGGGACCATAACATGGCATGCATATGTCAAAAGTTTTATCCAAGCCTAGTTGGACAGCTGCCTCCATTGCTCATGCCCTCATGACCCCGTTGGCAATTTCTGTTCGGGTGTCCAATCATTGTTATGAAGACTCACCTTGACACTTCTATTCACACGCTTTGAGAGGAGGAAGGTGGATGGTGCTTTATCTTTTGGCTTGCACCCTTGTAGCCAAGACGCGATACGGAGGACGGGAAGGAGGGCTAGGATGGAAACCCAGCAGATTCAAAATCATATATGAAACTACTTTTATATGGTCAACTGCATCCAAATATCACTTCCCGCGTCGTAAGAGCAATGCTTGAGAAGACAGACCGGAGCGCACAGGGTCGCATGGTGTTTGCTGGCAAAAGAGCGGTAGCAGGAAGACACTATCGTCAGAAAGACGTGCACCTATCATTATATTCCGTAGCAACACACAGGTATTTAGCCAGTTTGGAATAAAGGGAGCGTGCCAGAAAAACAAAGGATTGTCGAGAGAAGCTCAGGCAAGCCAGCAAGATGCAGCAGACAGATCTGGGCACTGTATTATCCAAGAACAAACACCTAATTTCATCAACAAGATAATTTCAGTAACGAATTGTGTACAGACACGAATTAGCATACATCACTATCCTGTTCGAGCCTCGCTCAACCTTGTCAGTCTACAAGATCAATTTTTACATGCACATTGTGTAACCAAAAAAAAAAAAAACTTGCCTAGTACCACCCCTTTCCAGTAACAGACTCATATATTACAAACATGCCATACCATGGACAGGAGACACTTTCTGTAGGCAGAAAACCTAAGTCAGGTTACAGTGCAGCAACCTCTCCAGCACTGAACTCCCTCCTGATAAAAAAATAATCAGCTCACAAGGCAAAATAAACATCAGCGAGCTCACAATGCACTAGCCTCTCCTGCACTGGACTTGCTCCTGGCAGCTGATAATTTGCTTCTTTCTAGACACCAGAGCGCCGATGTTTCAGCTACCAACGTCCAAAACCACAAACACCGTTGTTTACTTGTTGCAAAGGAAGTTCACCAAGAAGCTTAATCTGCCTCCCCAAGACCGTCACTGCCATCCCCTCTTTTACTGATTGCGGCCATACCACCACGTTTCTTGCCACCGGATGCCGCCTCTGCATTTTTCCTCAAGACGGCCCCAGGTGAGGGATATGGTCTTTGTTGGAACAAAGGTCCCTGTCCATTAAATCGTAAAAAGAGGAATCATTATTCTCGGTAGGGTATACTGTTAGGTTTTGGTCTATACATTATTTGAAATCACAAGTACTGTAGTTTTTCCATATAATTCTAAGTTCCTTGTAGAGATCAAGAAAATGGGACCATGCATGGAAGTACAAGTTGATGGTAATTAAAGGCCCTCCCCAAGGCTCAGGCAACCAAGATATGTGGAGGTGGAACGGGAAGTAAGGTTTGCTCCCAGAAAAACAGTATGTTACACACTAGCGGGTGTTTAGGCACCAGGATGTATACTTTCATTTAAACTGAAGCCAAAGAAAAGGAAAATATATTCCAAGACCAGATAAAGGAAAGTTGCCAATCAGATAACATACAGATGCAGTTGTATCCGCTGCCCGTGGCTGTACACCCTTCAAGCCAACAACCCTGAAAAAAACAGAGGACTAACTTGTTAGTTCTAGGACAGTTAACTTGATATACCTGCACTACTCCTTGATTGACCAAGCTAGACTGAAGCGACTAGTAGCTACAATTTCCAGGAAGAATATCAATTTGAACTGAGTCGTAATTAGTCTCCAGGAAGAGGGGGATCATGTACCAGCCACCACGTGGAGCATCTGAGTAAGAGCTTGGATCCATTGGGTCAAGATCATCATCCTCAGCGCCTTTTCTTTTCCGGTTATCCTTTTTGTTTGCTTTTCCAGAAGGGGGTTTTGAGCTTGATCTGCATGTATATGACAACACTCAATAAGTAATATGATGTTTTCATACTCAAGCATATGATGGGTGGAAATATGTTAGCAGCATAAACTATAAGAAGCATAACAGATTAGGCTACCAGTTGATATGCCAAATGCAGATCCCATTTACCTGTCCTTAGCTGCAATATTATTTCCTTGACTTTTGGGAGCACTGGTGCCACCTGAGTGCACAATATTGTTCGAGTAAGATGGATACTGTTGAAAAGGCAGATTTTGAACCCTGCAAAGGAGAATCACAAGCAAACCTTAGCTACGTTCCTAAAATTGTTTATTTGGTTTTAAATAATATACTCCAGGTCTGGTGTTTGACTACCAGTACATCTACAATGATATAAACATTTGTTTACAGGTAAAAAAACAGTTGTTTAAAAATCTAAATTGATCCATAAGTATCTATACTTTCAGACAAGACCCTAAAAAACTGCATAACATTTACTCTACTTTACAAGATTACGTTATCAATTGAGTACCTTGTGCAGTGATTGCAATATCCCCACGGCTGGACAAGACCAACTCCAAATCCACCGCAGCCTGAACATCTTTGCATGTGAGGGTTCCAGATATCGGCATTTTGAGCGGTCGGCTGAACTGCAACATCGGTGGATCCTTGTGGCACAACACCTGGATTCACAACATTGGTGGATGCTTGTGGCACAGCACCCGGGTTCACAGAAATAGGTGGCTCCCACTGTGTTGCCTGTGTCTTTGTATTATAGTAATATTTCTGGCCTAAAATGATGCAAAAAAAAATCAATATTTTAGAAAGTGTGTAGACAAACTTCTCTAACTTTAATTACTAATGCATGTACAAAAACAATTGTTCATGTCAAAAACTCAAAAGGGTATCAGTAGATTTGTGACGAAATTCTATCCAACATAACAATTTGTAATATCATACTCCTCCAAATTAAGACATCTTTCATGGGACAGAGGGAGTACTAGGTATTCATATGAAAAACAAAAGTTATTCATAGATTTTTCCCGTTTTAAAAAAAGTTATTCATAGATTTTTCATAAGGATGAAAGGTACGATGTTTGTCCTTCCTGATGAGAACGAAATTTCACTTAATCTTTTTTTGCGGGTAAATTTCACTTAATCTGTGTATTTTACTACACTAATGGCATTTATAAAATTAAGGTATGACTTAAAATTAATATCTGAGTTGTTCCCATCATTCAAATAGCACAAAATTGTTTTGGAATGTTCCAAAAGTTCAGACACAAAACGTTGGCAATTCTCTCTTACAAATATGGTGTTAATACAAAAAATACAACACCTGTTGACTTGTCAAGTGCCTCCTCCCAATTCACTGGCAATGATGGAGCAGCTTGATGTTGCACAATATTCACAGCACCACCAGGGCGATCCCATTGGGTCACTCCAGTGCTTTGGTTGTAGAAATAAGAAGCACCAGTCGTTGGATCCTTTGCCTCAACCTAAAATAGAATAAGTTAAGGCAGGGGAATGGACTCTCATTACTATCATCTCACAATCAATAGATGCAGAAAATATACGGTATATAATGGCTGTTGAAAGTTGCCACATAAAATAGTGTGTCCATGATGACAAATTAAAAGTAATAAACAGATTACTCCAGATAAAAGTTTCTTACAGAAAAAATGCACTTGTAAACTGACCAAGAAAATCAGGAAAAGGTAGCTATGCGCATCAGCTAGACAATTTGTTAGCAACCTCGCAGAACAGGCATGCCTAAGAAAATGTTAGCATATACTTACCCAGCCAGGAGCCAACTCTAGGGCAGATTTGTTATGGCCTTCTTGTGAATCTGCCTGGAATTCAGTGGCATAAGAACAAAGTGAATGCATGAGATAAAATCAATTGTGCACTTGGGTTCACAGAAGAGATGTTACTATGTTAGTACTTAGTAATACCATGACAGAAGGTGATCTTTTACGTTTTTCAGTACACCACTCAGATTTTTTAAAACTTATGTCACAACATCTTCTCTTCATCTAAGTCCCATGCACACATGATCCTACATGATATTAATTGTTTTCGTGTCTAAAGATGTATAGTAAGATGGTGCTAGCACTAGTTCAAGATTTTCCCATCTACCAGCATTCAGTTTCCAACTTCCATCATCCATTCCAACAGAAAGAGGAGGGAGAATAAATGCAAGATAAAGCACTAGTTAAAGAGTACAAGTTACATTTTGTTTATCCGTGCTATTAGTAATTGGATTTGCTGCCTTGTCTTTAAGAATTCCCCTTGCTTTTAACCTCTGCTTCAAGAACTCAGGTAGATCATCAGCATCATCTTTTGGTTTATCTGGAAAATTATTAGTTAGAAAGCAGCAGGTAATATAGAGAGAGGTGGCATGTAATACCACAAAGCAGGAAGTAGCTTAGAAAGAGACGGCTTACTCATTTGAGCACTTGAAAATTTTCCAGCATAATAAGCACCACCTCCTGGTACGCCATAGCCATTGCCAATTTCAACATTGCCTGTGAGCATGCTTAATCATCAGGTTTAGCTAGGAGCATTTCAAAGATGGAACCAACAACACGTCTAATGGGTGTGTGATGCAAGAAAATGATAGCTAAAATGTTAACTGCAAATAAACATAAGTTGTGTAATACAATTCCTTTCACATACAATACTGCTTTCATACTTCTCCAGAGACTTACTATCACCATAGAATTTAAAATAATAATCACCAAAATTGAGGTGCTTACACACGTAAGAAGTGTGCAACTGAAAATAGAAGGAGAATGAAAGAAAGAAAAATAGTTTATATTGTGGAAACACAATGACCATTATCTGGATGAAGTGACTTTCCCCTTTTATTTGCCATCTCCGCGCGATGGTCAACCGTCATCTTTAACAAGTGTTCCTAGAAAAAAAGCAAGATAAAAACTCTGAATTAACTAATGAACCTCCAATTTCACGGAGAAACAAGCGAAGGATAAAATGACATAAAAGAAAAGGAATTATAGATTATTCACCTTCAGTGCATTAGGGTCGCGCCGGCTCGAAAGTATGTCTTCCCCATATTCTGCAGGATCATTTGTTGCTTCTGCATGTCTGGATGAAAAGGTGCACATAAAACAGCTGCATCAAGCAACTGCGGACAAGCAGCACAGAAGGAAATGGGAGGGAAACAAACCTTTGATTCTGTATTACTTGCTGTGTCTCAATGTCCTAGTTATCACATAGCCACTGATCAACAAACAGAAAACTAATGCAAGTATAATCTAGATCCTCTGGAGGATGTGATTTACCTGTTCGTGAAGAACAGCCTCTTGGACAGCAGACTCGATATTTGCTGCAGCACCATTATGGTTGGCAACCTCGAGAGCGGTCGGATGGCCACCGAGATCCGAATGCACATTCCCAGCTGCCGTAGTAACACCAGGAGTACTTTGAGGGGGAGTGGAAGTCATGTTGGGTTGCGTAGCATAGAAGGGGCCTGCTGTATTTGGATTGTTGCCATTATTGGGTCTAGTGTTGTATGGTGTTGGATAAGCATGTGGATGTGGATTTGGATGAAAAGGCTGGGTTGCATAGAAGGTGTTTGCTGGATTTTGATTGTTATCGCCATTGGGTCTGGTGTCATACGGCGTCGGATAAGCATGTGGACGTGGACCAGGCTGAAATTGTGAAGGTTGATTCGAAGGTGGTGGACGCCATGGTCCAACGCCAGGAGGTTGATTTGAAGGTGGCTGCCATGCTCCAACGCCAGGGGGTTGATTCGAAGGTGGTGGCCGCCATGCTCCAACACCAGGAGGCAGTGGCTGATTCTGAGAGCCGTCCATTAACAATCAACAGCTAAATACAACACGTTACTCCCAAATCTCCACCAGCTTAAGCTCAGCAAACAGATCTGCAACATAAGGCAATCAAGTGTAGCCACATCAGCTTCACAGTTATTGCTCTTTGGTCTTCAAATCAAACTCAATTGTCTTCATGAATCCATTAAATATGCTATATAAATGGGGAACATACAATTAGGATGTTCAGTTCATGTCTTAGCCACTGTCAGGCATATTCAAGCTTTGCCTCACTTTGTAATTTCCTAACATGCTTTTTTTTTTTTCTCAGCGCGCACTGGAATCTATGAACAGAAACAACACCTGCGTCCAGTATCACTACCTCGAAGTTATTAATTTGCGCCGCAGCATGCCGAACATAAACCCTAACACCCAGATTGCGACGATGCAGACAAAACGGTGCATCAACAGGGCTATTAGGGTTGTGTCAACACCTAGCCCTATGAAGATACCAAAGCAATAATCATCAATTAGAGCCCAAAGTGGCATCTATTGGGCGCTTCCGCGTCTTGCGCGGTGCGAGCTCATAGCTAGGGCATACCTATGCGATTCTTACGGGTCAAAATCTTAGAGGGGTTCGAGTAAACACACGGGTATCAAGCGGTCGATAGTCGGGAAGCAGGAAGGTACCTTTCTCCGGTGAACTGCGCGTCGGCCGTGGGCCTCCGGCGACGAGCAGGCGGCGGCCGGCGGTGGGATAGAAGGGGACGAGTCTGTGTTGTTCGAGCAGCGAGCCAATTCGGCGGTTCCCTAGGTACGGTCTTCTCTGCCGTCAGATCTCGGGTGCTAATCCTTTCACGGCCAAGATTGATTGGCAGTTGCAAGTTATGAAACGCCCGTTTTGAATACGCTTTCAGAGCCAGTTCACGCATATACAGAGTTAAAACCCAAAAACATGAACGCCTTCGTGTAGAAAATTAGCAATGCCCCCGTTGTGTGGAGGGGAGCACGCCCTCCATCGTCGCCTAGACGCGCTCGTCGTTGGGAAGCCACAACACCTTGTCTTCGCAACCATGCCGAAGCTCACGTGTCGCCGCCACTAAGAAACCCCCCACGATCACACGAAGGGGAGGACCCCGCCACCGCCTTCACCCCCGGGCTTTACCTGGTGGTGACCCTAGCAACATCGGGGGGAGGGAGTGGGAGAGAGTAAGGGCTGCCCTGTGTCGCCGTGATGATCGCCTCCCATGCCGCAGGTGATGCGGGGATCAAGGAATGGGGCGTTTCACTTCTTCATTTTTCAAAAAAATGTAGGCAATTTTTTTGGTGGACACCATGTTTAGAAGTTCCCAAATGTTTATAAAAACTATGTATCATGTTCATTTCACAATTACTATGTAATAAACAAAAAAAAACACGAATAGTACCCGTTATTGTTTTCTACTCCCTGTGTCTTGATACAAGATGTTATCGTAATAACGTCTATATTAACATAGGTAGTACAGTTCATCGCTTGATTTGGTTTTCTTTTATAGCTCCTGAATCTGAATAATTTTGAGTTTGAACTCGGAATGATGCGATCTATACAGAGCTTCACCTCCCCAAAAAACTATACGTATTTGGGAAGTTTTAAGGAAACTTTTGCAGATGATATTTCTGTAGTTTTTACTGGTTTCCAGTTTCCAGTTTACATTGGTTACCACCCGGATATTTCTCCATGTGATGCAGCCAACGATGCTGCAAGATTCTTGACAGCGTTACTATTCACGAGATTCTCCAGCAGCTCATGCGCATGGTATCATCGTTGTCCCGCTAACCCTGCTAATGTATTTTTGTCGTGCACTCCCGACATGGTTAACTGAAAGATTACACTCCGTTTCAAAAAAAGAAAGATTACACTGGACACTACACAGCTGGAGGACATACTGCAAAGTGCACACACGCTCATCTCATTTGCACGAGCACTAGGATAATCTCATCGGAGTTAGCGTTTCCCTTGCTTGTGCACCTGTGCTACTAAGACTTGTTTGCTGTCCAGGATAAGGAAGATTTTGCGGTAGACCTTTTTCGGTGGCGCTGATGTGTCCTGACTAATAATCTACTGCTCATGTTAGTTGTCTAACCTGTGAGAGCTTATCCTTCTTTTGGGCAAAACATCGTCGACTTCTGTTGTTCGCTCTGTCTGCAGCGGCGCTCGACGGCAATGAACTTTCGCACAGTACATTTCTCCTCTCATTTGAGGTCTGATACGTGCTAGCTTTCAGGACGAACGCCGAATTAGCCAAAGCTAGTATGTGTAGGAAGAATCGTAGTCACGTTCACAAATCTGGATGTGAAAATTCTGCAATGCGACTTACTACGAGACGCACATTTTTAGTCTGCAACCACGTTTTTTTTCGATAAAGGATGCTTTATTACTTCAAAAAGCAATTACATCCAGCCTCTGCATAACCAGGATGCACACAGCCGTTCGTTGTCTCAAGTGACCAAAGTTGCAGAAAAACAAAAATAGGCGAAATACATATCGGAACGATGAATCATATAACGCCTAAGAGCTAGGTGGAGCAACTATCCGTAGACTATGCTGTCACCCATGTAGGGAAAAGTATCCCTCGCCGTATCCTCCAACCGTGTACAGACCTCCGTAAACAGGTCTCGGTTCTCCACACGCTGAAGAGGTAACCACGAACGGAGAATACCTGTGCATCCGTAGATAACCTGCAACAAAGAGCAATTTTTATCGTTAAAGATCTTGTCATTTCTACATAGCCAGAGCGCCTGGATAATCGCTAGCGCCCCATCCTAAGAAGCATTTTAAACCTTGAGCTGATACCATGAAGCCAATTGCCAAAGACATTAGCGACCCTAGTCGGAGGATACAAGGTAGACGCTACTTGGATGACTGACCATATAGATCTCGCAAATTGGCACCGGAAGAATAGATGATTGATAGTTTCATCATGATGACAAAAAACACATCGTGTACTTCCGTGCCAATTCCGCTTAACAAGATTGTCTTTGGTGAGAATAACCCCTCGACGAAGATACCATCCAAAAATTTTAATTTTTAATGGTATCTTCATCTTCCAAATTTTCTTATTATTATCAACTGGTAAATCAGAAAGTAGCATCGCATTGTATAAAGATTTTACAGAAAAGAACCATCTATGTACGGGTAAAGAATCTTCTGCGGTCAGCTGTCAATCTTTCAAGGGTCCGGGATATTTGTCTCATTGCGTTCTAGGTGTTCTCGTTACCACCAGCAGCATGCACATCTGCAGCTATTCTTGTTTACCCTGGATCTGCGGTTTTTCTTGCATCTTCAGTTAACTCCAAGTCAATGTTGTGTTGTCCATCACCTAATTATGAATCTTGGTACGTGCTCTATGTTTTCGGTTAGAGCAGCTGTCCTCGTTGGCTGCCTCAATCTCTTCACAAATCTGGCCAGCTTTGCAGATTCCATTCCAATAATCTGGGCAGCTGATCCATTTTTTTTTCTCGAGTCAATGTTATCGTGTAGGTGAAGATAATGCGTCGATAATCTCAACGCATGGCGATAATAAAACTACTAGATCCATGCATATCCGAAGATCGAGAGGTCGGTAATCAAGGTAGAAAGATCGATGATCCAATACATTATGCTCGTTGGAGCCTTGCAATAACAGTACCACAGATCTAAGTTAGTTATCGCAGTTAAATAAACCTGCTCCGTAGGTAAATTTAGGAAACCTTTTTAAACTGAATTCATGACAACTAATTTGAACGGGAGGGACGTACTCCCTCTGTCTCATGAAAATTATCTGAGATTTATTAAAATTTAGATTTATTTAGATACTATTTAGTATTTAAATACATTTAAAATTTGACAATTTTTAAACAAACTTCGTAGAGGAAGTACTGGAGTATTTATCTTTGATGCTGATCGGCCGGGCGGCTGTGAAGATCAGCATGCACGCACACAATGACGCGCGCAGAGTCTTGGACTCTTGGGAAAATCACGGGCACTTGGCAGAAGAAACATGATCGGTCCGTCGTGTGACAGCTCAAACCAAGTGCGTGCCAAGTGCATTGTATCGCTTCTCCCGTTGCCGATTGCTTGGAGGACTCGAAGATTTCGAGCCTTTTATCTGTCTGACGTGTATATCTCATCGATCCTTATCGAGTTGGCTGGGAGGGAAGGAAGGGTCATGCACTGCTGAGTCAGAGAGGTAGTGATAAAGTGTCACCAAAGATGTGTGATTAGGGCTATACACACCAAAATGTCAGCAGCTTTGTTTTGGACTCTCTGGAAAACAAGGAGCAGATCTTATTTTCTTCAAGTAGTACTCCAATGAGTTATTTTTGCTTGGTGCACCGTGAAGTGTGAAATTGAGATGAAACTAGACACTATAACGTTTGCATAGAGTAAATTACATAGATACACACCTATCAAGTTCGAAGTACTCCGTAACAAAACCTCGTGACCTTCAACAAAACACCAACTATGGAGCCCTGGCTTATAAAGATACCCTAGATCTAGAGATTGTCACCTATTTGTGATGATCACTTTATGTCTTTATGATTGGTTGCTCAACAAGTTCAATATTTTCCCTTTTATTCATCACATTAAGTGAGGTTGCGTATTGTTCATGCTAGCAGTAAATTGCAACACGAGTTGTAACCGTGATTTTTTAAGTTGTACTCCCTCCATACCGGTTTACAGGGGTATTACTATTTCGAGACAAAACTTTAACTACTAATTTAGTTAATAAAATATAAGATATATATTATAAAAATTATATTATTGGAAACTTTTTTGAATACGAATCCAATGGTATAATTTTTGTTCCATATATCTTATATTTTGTTGATCAAATTAATATTCAAACTTTCTCCTTAAAATACGTGATACCCCTTGTAAACTGGTATGGAGGTAGTACATAAAGTTGCAACTAAGAATAAATGAGACTTAGCAAAACCGTTTTTTTTACTCCAATACATGTCTTTGTGCAATTTACTCTTGTGTTCATATCACACACAAGTACGTGTCAATCCATGTACCCCATGTCGCCATGTTGTGGCGCCGTACGCGAGCAGGCACGTATGCGAACGGTCCGTTCTACGTGAGCCCGTGCGTACGCGTGCTCCGGCTAGTCGACGGTGGCGACCGCGAGGCCGACGCCGATGCGTACCAACCGAACCGTATCCGTCGTCGCGTTCCTGGCGTCGCCATCGATCCAAGCTTCGTCCAGTTCCATGAAGGACTGATCCCGCCGCATTATCGTCCAGATACGACGACGCCCTGCCCACGCGCGGGGCCCAGCCCAGGTTCACCCGCCACGCCTCCCCTGTTCCGCACGCAGGCGCAGCTCGCGGCGTCCGCTCCGCACACGTGGCGGCCACCTCTATAATTAACCCACCGTTCCCGCAGCTCCCACTGTCCCTGCCTGACACACAAGGAAAACCAACCTGCTCTTCTTCTTCTCTCAGCTCCGGTGAGTCAGCCGAGCTCGGCGTTTCCTCCCCGCATCCTGCCGCACTCCCCACCGGCTCATCCTGTAGCTGCGGCTTTCCTGCAGGGGCGACCTGAGATCACAGATGGCCGGAGCGGCGGCGCCGGCGAAGGCCAACGGCGGTGGCGGGGCGGGGTGCTGCGCGGCCAAGGGGCCCGGGTACGCCACGCCCAGGGAGGCCATGGAGAAGGGCCCGCGCGAGGGGCTCCTCTACGTCACCTGCGTCTACAATGGTACGCTTTCCTTGCTAATTGCTAGCTGGTAGTAGCTGCGTAAAATGAAATCCCCAGGAATTCCATGTCAAATTTCAGTCCCGCTAGCCAGCCAACACGGGGGAGTGGAATCATACACAACACACTGGACACTGCACACACATCTGACGCGTGCGTTACGACTCGCGCGTAGATCTCGTCTCGGGCGAGGCGAGCAATTTGGAGATATTACTAGTCAATGTTTTGTTTGGGACCTAGGAATAGAGTAATACCACGACATGAACCCAAGGCTTGCCCTGTCCTGGACTGGATGGACATGGACTTGGACACATAGCTTAATTTAGTTCAGGGAGCTATTTTCAGTACGAGGAAAAAGACCGACCATCCATAGTTTTAGTTTAGCCTGGATAAGGACAAGAAAATATTAGTAGTAAGAAAATACTTATTACCAGTTCAACTCCAGTAGCAAGACTTTGTTCAGATCTCCAACCTCCTTGCTCAGAACATGTCAGGTAGTTAGAGCATCTCCACTCGTCTCCCCACAGAGCCCCCCACGGCCACTTTTTTTCATCCGGACGGCGAAAAACGGCCCAGTCAGGCCCCCGGTTCCTCGTTTTGGTCCGGATTTGAGCCTATTTTCGTCCGGACTCCCCATGCCATCCTCGGTTTCCCGGGGGTCTCCCGGGACTCCGGATGAAGCTAAACCAACCGCCCACGCCCACGTGTCTCCTCTTTCGTCCGGATTCCCCGAGCCATCCTCTTTTTCCCCGAGAAACGCCGCTTGGGGAGCACACGACTGGGAAACTACTCCTCCCCACGCCAAATCTTCCTCCAATCCGGACGAAAATTTCGCCGGATTTGGGTGTGGGGAGCGCCAACGAGTGGGGATGCTCTTAGCCTCGGAACTTAGCAGATAACAAAATCGACCGGCTTTACTCAATGCATGCGTGTGTGCTCCATGTAACAAACTGACAATATCTGTTGCACAACGGTCCAAAATGGATAAGTTGCGGTTCAGAACCATTTATTTTTATTTTTTTGCGGTTCAGAACCATCTAGTGATCACATGCCCTCTTGTGCTCTTCATGAGAGTTTCTGAACCCAGAACAAGCCATGTGGCGATGAGGTGGGGGTGTTCTGTGTTGTACGTGTTGTCAGAAATTGCTTGTGACTGTGTATGAACTAAATGCAGGTACTGGAATTAACAAGCCTGATTACCTGGCCACGGTGGATGTGGACCCCAACTCCGCGACATACTCCCAGGTGATCCACAGGCTCCCGGCCACCCACATCGGCGACGAGCTGCATCACTCTGGCTGGAACGCCTGCAGCTCGTGCCACGGCGATCCGTCCACGAGCAGGCGCTTCCTGATCCTTCCTTCATTGCTGTGAGTGTGATATGCTGGCGATCAGATGGTCGAATTTGAGTTGGTGTCAAGTGCACGCCTGATCGAGTTTGTAATGCTACTCCGGTGGTTGTTCACAGGTCAGGTCGTGTGTATGTTGTTGACACGGCAACCGATCCGAGGGCACCTGCATTGCACAAGGTTGTCCAGGCTGAGGACATCGCTGAGAAGACTGGGCTTGGGTTCCCTCACACATCCCATTGCCTTGCAACTGGCGACATTATGATTTCTTGCCTGGGAGACAAGGAGGGAAATGCTGCTGGAAATGGCTTTCTGCTGTTGGATTCTGAATTTAACGTCAAAGGACGGTAAGTTTATTTCAACACAATCTGGGCAATATTAACATTCTAAACATGCTGTAATCTATTAGTACCAGTTTACCACGAAACCACCTCATGCTAATAATGCATATCAGAAAGAGTTTCAAACCACCGCATGCTAATTTACTTTATTTTCAGTTTTGATAAAACTTTATTGTTGATGATTTGGTTTTTGAGAAACACAGTTCTTTTTTTGCCATTAGAATTGTATTAATCAACTATTTGTTACTTGTAGTTGGGAGAAGCCAGGTCATAGCCCCTTGTTTGGCTATGATTTCTGGTACCAGCCTCGTCACAAGACAATGATTAGTTCGTCATGGGGAGCCCCGGCAGCTTTCAGGACTGGTTTTGATCTTCAGCATGTCCAGGATGGTCTCTATGGAAGGCACCTGCACGTGTATGACTGGCCTGGTGGTGAGCTCAAGCAGACACTGGATCTAGGCAGTACAGGCCTTCTTCCATTGGAGGTGTGTATCAATTACTAAGATTAGGACTGTAATAATACTACCGTAAAATCACATAACCGTAGTTCTGTGTTTGCCTTCTTTGCAGGTAAGGTTTTTACATGACCCATCAAAGGACACTGGCTATGTTGGTTGTGCTTTAACAAGCAACATGGTGAGATTCTTCAAAACTGCAGATGGATCATGGAGTCATGAGGTATGTTCACAGCTGCATGCTAATGCCTACTTCTTTCATATGTAGTTAAGTTTTTCCATCTTATGCAAACAAAGTATGCTTGTCTTTGTAGGTCGCTATATCCATAAAACCATTGAAGGTGCGCAACTGGATGTTGCCTGAAATGCCAGGATTGATAACTGATTTTGTTCTGTCCCTTGATGACCGCTATCTCTATTTGGTGAACTGGCTTCATGGGGATATCAGACAATACAACATTGAGGACCCTGCAAAGCCTGTGTTGGCTGGACAAGTATTTGTAGGTGGGCTTCTTCAGAAGGGCAGTGATGCCGTCTTCGTGACCGATGATGATAAGGAAGAGCAGTATACTGTCCCCCAAGTCAAGGTAACCATTACTCCTCTTAAATCTTCATAGCTCGGTAGTTAATTTACCACCCTGAGAACACATTGTTTACCTTGCACAAAATAACAACCTCTGAGAGTTACAATTCTGTAGTGGTTACACACAGTTCAACTGATATGTAAGTGGCAAATTATGTAGCTCATCGTCATATCTGAACGCATTTCATCCAGATTGGAACCATGTACTTTTTTTTTCTGAACTAAACCGAATGATCCAATTAAGCTAAAATATCTGCTCAAGTATAACACATTTTTTAAAAAAAAATTCTCGTCGCTCAGCATTACTCTGACCTACCGTGTTTCTTATAATCAGGGGAATCGACTTAGAGGTGGACCACAGATGATTCAACTGAGCTTGGATGGCAAGAGGGTTTATGTTACCAATTCTCTTTTCAGCCGATGGGATGAGCAGTTCTACGGTGTTGATCTTCTCAGGAAGGGCTCTCACATGTTGCAGATCGATGTCGACACAGAGAACGGAGGGCTGGCTATCAACCCCAACTTCTTTGTGGATTTCGGCACTGAGCCTGAAGGTCCCTCTTTGGCACATGAGATGAGATATCCTGGCGGAGACTGCACTTCTGATATATGGATCTAAGATGAAGGGCTTGGCATACAGCCAAGCATGCAGTTGGAGATCCATGGTGTTGAGTTCGCTGTAATTAATTAAGATGGTTTCTTCCCCGCTGTGTTGTCTGTGATGTGATATCAGTTGGAATAAGTTCAGATAGAACATCTTAACATTGGCTTCATTAGAGATTTGAACCCTAATAAGAGATGTCTCCGATCCTGAATTTTCTGACAGTGTTGAAGACCTTTAACATCCTCTGCTTGAACGAATTTCATTGAACAGAGTATGCTTATGGATCCTGCAATTTAGCCCAACATATGGTCGAGCTGGAACCAAATTAACATACAGTTGCACTTTCCGAAATTGCAAATGGAGGCCAAGCTCCATGGAGTCTTTTTTTTTTAAAAAAAAATGTCAAAAATTTGAGAATCATAGTAAATTAAAAAAATATCTGGAAATAGTCAATGTTGTATACTGAAAGCATGCACAATTTCAATGTGAAAAACTTTGAATTTTAGGCTACTCGCAGATGACAAAACTTTTTAGGATGTTGTTTTAGCGTTCAAAGCTCTGAAAATTGAAAATGATGTTATTCTCTTGGCTAATGTCCATTCCACCATGGCCTACGTCGTGGTGTCGTTGGATGTTTGTCGTCCGCCGCTCTCATGCAATTTTTCTGCAGTATACAAAGTTGTTGGCAGAAGGTGAATTGCCCACCAAATCAGCCAAGTGAAACAATTTCATTTAATCATGCAGAGACATGTGAAACTTGATCTGGCTAGGGTTTGGGCTAGGATTTGAAAAGGCTAGATAAAAAATGCCAAGCCGGGCCAAACGTGATATGGGAAATTAAAATATTAGATTTTTCTATTTAAAATACAATATAATTATTTGGAGTACAAAATGCAATACACCTATTATAATATTCTACTATATTTAATTATTTTTAGCTTTTCCAAGTTTTGGGCTGAGCTTTGGACAAAAGCTGGAACCCGAGCTCACCCAAGATGTTGGGCTTGGGGCGATCCATGCTGCATATGCTCAAGTCTAGTCAAACATACGGTGATGAACCTAAAACACACACACACACGCGATGATCGTCAATTCACTTGGTGGCCTCACATATCTATACCTCCCAAGCGGATGCCAAGTTTACATACCTCGTCAAAGCGGGAGCACCGTGGAATGGTCCCATGATAACATAATTGTTAGATAAAGATATCATCTTAAGAGATTAGGGAAGCGTGACTCTCTTTGCTCGCCAGTATCGCGAACAAAGAGTCATGAGTGTTCCGCGGATGTAATTTTTGTAGAGGAAAATTAAACCAAATTAGGTTCAAACCGTCTCAAAGAAGTACGGGCCATTTCCACCTCCATGCACATCGCGTCAATGTCATTGAAACTAGGTTTTTTATTGATAGGTGTTGGCATATTTTTTTATGTGTATGTATATTTTTGATATTCCTTACTAGTGTACGCGCACTTCAGACTCCCACGCACACACCCGGCGATTGGATCTTAGTGCCGCTGCCTCTAGCCGCTGTTGTTGGCCTCCCTCCTTCCCTCCCTTCCCCTCCCTCCCGGTTCGCCTCGCGCGGGGCGACTCCGGATGCCCCTCCCCCACCCCAACGAGTAGCCCCTTGATCTACCCTCCACGACATCTTGCGGAAGATCGCCTCTGTTCTGCCGTCTTCTTCCTCGATTGGTGACATAGGCATACTCAATGGGCCTGCCGAATATGGTACCCGGGGTTTACTGAAGGCCCATTACCCGAAGAATAAGAAGATTCGGAAGCCCAAGATACTATTAAGGAAAGCTAGAGTTGTAATAGGAGTCGTCGTTTGTAATCTTGCGGGATGGGTTGGAAACCCTCCCGGACTCGTAAACTTGTGTATTACGAATCCCTCGGCTCCGCCTCCTATATAAGGGGGAGTCGAGGGACAAAGAGAGGATCGAATTTACTGTCAACACAACCCTAGTTTTATATTCGTCGAGTACTTTTCGGCTGAAACCTTCGAGATCTACTTGCCCTCTACATCTAACTAAACCCTAGTCTACAATCCGTAGGCATTGACAAGTTAATCCCTTGTCAATTGGCGCCGTCCGTGGGATCTAGAGGCGACAAGGAGCTGATCTCGATGGCACGTTCAAGATCGTCGACTTCATCGGTAGCAAGCAACATCATGGACAGAGGTAAACAGATCGAAACTGGTCTCGTTGATTTTGTTCCTCACCCGCCCTCCCGTTTGGATGCATATGCGTATCTGGAGGAGCCTATGGAGATGACGTTTGGAAGATTCCACTTTTGCGTCGGGAAAGAGGGAGCGTATCGTCTCGAAATTCCGATTTCGTCGGGATTGTCGGCGGTCGATTCCGACTTTTCGAACTCAACATCGTCAATCGAGTCAGGCGAAGAAGAGACTTCATCGCCACGCTTCATCGGCACCAGGGCAAGCGAAAAGATCGCCAAGATCTTCAGCGACATGTCCTTCGAGTCATCCGCGGACTCCTATATAAGCGATGACTCGAGCAGCGTCGACAGCTTCGATTTCATCGACAAATCCACTACAGTGGGCAAGGTCTTCGCCAATCCTTATGATGGTGTCACCAAACATAGCACAGATCTGAATACAAAATACCATCAGATTTATGCCATCGGAGAGCCAAGTCGCGATCAGGAGGAAACATCTGAGGCTTTTGACGATCTGGGAAATCCATACGTCGATCCCTCTAATCTGCGACAAGGTCTAGGCAGTAAATACGTCGGACCCGAGCCTCGCGATAGAGTTCAACTCCCGCGAGCGGCATGGGATAGAGCTGCAAGAGCTATGGATGGCTCGGAACCAATGGCTACAACAGCCACGCCGGCAGAGTTGCAAGCATATCAATATAGGCTCGCACGAGCTGCAAGGGAAGTGGAAAAACGAGACAACTGCTTTAAATAGAAGAAAGGAGGCAGCCTCCGCTTCAAGCGAGCGAAGAGCGGAGTTAAGTCGACGATCCGGAACTTCGGGAGATAGCCACGGAGAAGCTCGGAACAGAGCAAGATCAAGGCTGCAAAACATACTCGAAGGAGAAAGAGAGTACTTGGTTCAAAACCTCGACATGTTTTTTATGTCGATAGACACGAGAGGAAACATCATCCCCAAGACACCGGAAGCTGGGTATATGGCGACACGAGGCCTTTATCCTCGCATCAAGGCCACCTCCAGGAAGACCCAAGGGAAGCACCGTACAACATGGCAATGGCAGGAGTTGGAGCCATGGGGACGGCGTTTGCACCAACACCTCCCGAAGGAACAGGCAAGGCAAAATAGTCCACGACCTACGGCAGCAGACGGCAGCAGCCTCCTGAAGGAACAAGTGGAGCAAGAGACACAGCAGCACAAGCAAGGGTGGACAGAGCACGGCAAAATAGAAGAGAACATCGGCATTCTCCAGAAATAAACGATGAGGACATGTGCGGTTTACCATGCTTCACAAGGAGAGTCCGAAAAACTCGAGTCCCTTCGGGATTCAAATTGCCCGATAGTTTCAAGAAATTCGACGGCCTGCAAGATCCAGAGGATTGGCTAGTCGATTACCTAGAAACGGTGAAGCTCACGAGCGGGACCGAGCAACGAGCTATGCAAAGTATTCGGATACACCCGAGTGGAGCCGCGCGATCCTGGATAAAGAAACTTCCTCCGGGATCTATCGACAAGCTGGGACGAGTTTTGAGGACGTTTTCGTCAAGAACTTTCGCTCCACCTCGCAAAAACACCGCATCGCTAGAGGAGTTGAGGTCATGTCGAAAAAGCCGGACGAACCAATGAGAAAGTATATCCAAAGATGGAACATCATTAAAAACTCGGCGAGAGAATATATCCGACGAGAGGGCAATAGACGCGTTTGTCGCAGGAATCCGGCGAGGAGATTTTGTCGAGGACTTGGGCAGGACCAATCCAAAGACAGTATCCGCATTAATGGAGATTGCAAACAGATGGGCAGATGGAGAAGATGCCGTTCACAACAAACGGCATAGATCACCAGAGGAGGATCGCGGCCGAAATTATCAAAGTAGGCGACGATTTCCGCGGCAGTGCTCGAGTTATGATACTCCTGGGCAAATCTCGGCTGGCTTTCGAGCAAACACTGGAGGAAACAACAGAGATGATTACCAGAGGAGCAACGAACAGCGAGGCGATAATAGAGATGACTTCCGAAACAATAGGCAAAATACCGGGCCAAGGTTCCAGAGACCTTTTGTGTCCCCCGAAGAGATGATGAACGGGCCGTGTCAGATGCACTTCTTTCTCGACAGCAATGGAAAAAGACAATCAGGACACTTGCAAAAGGATTGCCGAAATTTCCGGGCAATGTTAAGATGGGCGGGACATGCAAATGCTCGGGCAGCGCACGTAAATCCTCAAGGACCTA
>NC_061513.1:44992232-45049896 GCF_022539505.1 Lolium rigidum | reverse complement strand
TCAATTTTCCGGTGTTAGTTCTGATGATGTCGTCGCCCATCTCCAATAATTTTGCTGAACTATGTGAAATGCAAAAATATAAAGATGTAGATGGTGACATTATTAAACTAAAATTGTTCTCTCTCATTAAGAGGAAGAGCCTAAAGATTGGTCTACTATTTCTCGCCTAAGAATAGTATTGATTTCATGACTAAATGCAAGGATGCTTTTATTGGCAGATATTATCCTCCGCTAAAATTATATTCCTTTGAGGAGTAGCATAATGAATTTTAAACAATTAGATAATGAAACATGTTGCTCAAGCTTCGGGAAAGAATGAAATCTTGGTTAAAAATTGCCCAACCTATGGATCGACTGACTTGGATGATCATCTCAAACTTTCTATGCAGGATCAAATTTTCTTCGCGGAATTTACTGATTTGAGTCAGCTCGGAGGCACCTTTATGTCCATCACTACTCGGGCGAGGCTAAACAAAGCTTCTTTGATAATATGATGATAAATTACTCGAATGCTAACACCGAAAGAGCTCCACTAAGGTAAGAAGGCAATTGTCAGAATCTCTCTCTCTGAATGATAAGGTTGATGCTATTATGTCTCATGCTTAGCGTAATGATAGGATCTAATAAGCTGATCCTAATAATGCTCCGCATTAGCTTCATTGGTCTGCTCAAGAAGAACATGTTGATGCATAACTTCATTAAAAATAATAATTTCTAACAACAATGTTTATCGAATCAATTTAGTAATAACTATAGGCCACATCCTTATAATAATGGCAACTGCTATGGTAATTCTCATGGAAATTCTTACAACAATACATAGAATTCACCCTGACCTGAAGCCATGCTTAAAGAATTTATTAGTACACAAACTGCCTTTAACAAATCTGATGAGGAAAAGCTCAATAAAATTGATATTTTGCTTTAGAGTCGATAGCTCTTGTCTCGATGTTGATCTTTGAAATCTAAAGTTATGCCTAACAGGGACATTGAAATAAAATTGTTACTACAAAGCAAATGCCATCCAAGTTAGAATTAATGAGAATATAAGATTAATGGTCGAATCACGCGTATGTGGGATAGAGAAGAAAATGAAAAATTAGCTAAAGAGAAAATGTAGCTAAAGTTTGACTATTACCACCACTAGTAATGCTAATGATCTCACATGTTGCTGCACCTCTACTATACTAATAAAATAATTGGTGTTAGCAATGTTTCCACTCTAATGCAAAGCGCGAAAACTACCTCGAAATCGCTAAACTGCCGAAACTCGTTGCGATAAATCGCTGAAATTTTTCCAATCATTGGGGATGATGATCCCATTGCTTTAGATTATAATGGTTTGAATTTTGATGATTGCCACATCTTCGAAGTTATAAAGTTCTCTGCAAAACTTGCTAAAAGTCCTAATGCTAGTGCTATAAACTTGGCTTTCACGCATCATATTACAAATGCTTTCATAAAAGCTAGAGAAGAGAAACTAGAGCTCGAAGCCTCTATTCTAAAAAGCTAGAAGATGGTTGGGAGCCCATCATTAAGATGAGAGGTCAAAGATTTTGATTGTAATGCTTTATGCGATCTCTGGTGCAAGTATTCGTCATGCCAAAGAAAATTTATAATATGCTTGACTTGCCACCACTGAAAATTGTTATTTGGATGATAATCTTGCTGATCATTCTACAAAGAAACCTTTGGGCAAAGTTGATAATGTTCGTATTACCGCTAACAATAACCTTGTTCCCGCTGATTTTGTTGTCTTCGGATATTGAATGCAATGCATCTTGTCCAATTATATTGAAGACCTTCTTCGAATCGCTAGTGCTATTATTGATATGAAGGAAGGCAATATAAAATATCAATTTCTCTCAAGAAAGGCATGGAACACTTCCCTAGAAAGAGAATGAAGGTACCTTATGATTCTCATCATTAGAACAAATTATGATGTTGATGCTTCATCTCTCGATGTTACTTGATACACACTTTCTCACCTACTGAGCAGCGCTAAAGAAAAGCGCTTATGGGAGACAACCCATGTTTTTACTCTACAGCACTTTTGTTTTTATTTTGTGTCTGGAAGTTGTTTACTACTGTAGCAACTCTCCTCATCTCTAGCTTTGAGTTTTGTTGTGCCAAGCTAAGCCGCTTGATAGAAAAGCAAGTACTAGATTTGGATTATCGCGCAGTTCCAGATTTCTTTGTTGTCACGAATCTGAGCCCATCTGCTCCTGCAGGAAGCTCAGAAAATTATGCCAATTTACGTGCATGATCCTCAGATATGTACGCAACTTTCATTCAATTTGAGCATTTTCATTTGAGCAAGTCTGGTGCCATTTTAAAATTCGTCAATACGAACTGTTCTGTTTTGACAGATTCTGCCTTTTATTTCGCATTGCCTCTTTCGCTATGTTGGATGAATTTCCACTAATGTCCAGTAGCATTATGCAATGTCCAGAAGTGTTAAGAATGATTGTGTCACCTCTGAATATGTCAATTTATATTGTGCACTAACCCTCTAATGAGTTGTTTCGAGCGTGGCGTGGAGGAAGTTTTCATGGATCAAGAGAGGAGTATGATGCAACATGATCAAGGAGAGTGAAAGCTCTAAGCTTGGGGATGCACCCGGTGGTTCACCTCGCATATATCAAGAAGACTCAGCTGCTTGAGCTTGGGGATGCCTAAGGCATCCTCTCTCATCAACAATACTATCGGTCCTCCTCTGAAACTACATTTTTATTCGGCCACATCTTATGTGCTTTTCTTGGAGCGCTCATTTGTTTTTGTTTTTGTTTTGTTTGAATAAATGGATCCTAGCATTCACTTTATGGGAGAGATACACACTCATGCGTAGCATATGGACAAATATGTCCTTGGTTTCTACTCATAGTATTCATGGCTAAGTTTCTCTTCGCTAAATTGTTATATGGTTGGAATTGGAAAATGATACATGTAGTAATTGCTATAAATGTCTTGGGTAATGTGATACTTGGCAATTGTTGTGCTCATGTTTAAGCTTTGCATCATATGCTTTGCACCCATTAATGAAGAAATACATAGAGCATGCTAAATTTGGTTTGCATATTTGGTTTCTCTAAGGTCTCAGATAATTTCTAGTATTTGAGTTTGAACAACAAGGAAGACTGGTGTAGAGTCTTATAATGTTTTCAATATGTCTTTTATGTGAGTTTTGTTGTACTAGTTCATCCTTGTGTTTGTTTCAAATAAGCCTTGCTAGCCTAAACCTTGTATCGAGAGGGAATACTTCTCATGCATCCAAAATACTTGAGCCAACCACTATGCCATTTGTGTCCACCATACCTACCTATACTACATGGTATTTTCCGCCATTCCAAAGTAAATTGCTTGAGTGCTACCTTTAAAATTCCATCATTCACCTTTGCAATATATAGCTCATGGGACAAATAGCTTTAAACTATTGTGGTATTGAATATGTAATTATGCACTTTATCTCTTATTAAGTTGCTTGTTGCGCGATAACCATGTTTATCGGGGAACGCCATCAACTCATTGTTGAATTTCATGCGAGTTGCTATGCATGTTCGTCTTGTCCTAAGTAAGGGCGATCTACACCGAGTTGAATGGTTTGAGCATGCATATTGTGAGAGAAGAACATTGGGCCGCTAACTAAAGCCATGATTCCATGGCGGAAGTTTCAGCTTTGGACAAACATCCTCAAATCTCTAATGAGAAAAGAATTAATTGTTGTCAAATGCTTAAAGCATTAAAAGAGGAGTCCATTATCTGTTGTCTCATGTTGTCCCTAGCATGGATGTCTAAGTTGAGAATAATCAAAAGCGAGAAATCCAAATGCGAGCTTTCTCTTAGACCTTTGTACAAGCGGCATAGAGGTACCCCTTTGTGATACTTGGTTAAAGCATATGTATTGCGGTGATAATCAGGTAGTCCAAGCTAATTAGGACAAGGTGCGAGCACTATTAGTACACTATGCATGAGGCTTGCAACTTATAAGATATAATTTACATGATGCATATGCTTTATTACTACCGCTGACAAAATTGTTTCATGTTTTCAAAATCAAAGCTTCTAGCACAAATATAGCAATCGATGCTTTTCTCTATGAGGACCATTCTTTTACTTTTAATGTTGAGTCAGCTCACCTATTTCTCTCCACCTCAAGAAGCAAACACTTGCGTGAATCGTGCATTGATTCTTACATACTTGCTTATTGCACTTATTATATTACTCTATGTTGACAATATCCATGAGATATACATGTTACAAGTTGAAAGCAACCGCTGAAACTTAATCTTCTTTTGTGTTGCTTCAATACCTTTACTTTGAATTATTGCTTTATGAGTTAACTCTTATGCAAGACTTATTGATGCTTGTCTTGAAGTGCTATTCATGAAAAGTCTTTGCTTTATGATTCACTTGTTTACTCATGTCATACACATTGTTTTGATCGCCGCATTCTCTACATATGCTTTACAAATAGTATGATCAAGTTTATGATGGCATGTCACTCCAGAAATTATCTTTGTTATCGCTTTACCTCGCTCGGGACGAGCGTAACTAAGCTTAGGGATGCCGATACGTCTCCAACGTATCGATAATTTCTTGTGTTCCATGCCACATTATTGATGTTATCTACATGTTTTATGCACACTTTATGTCATATTCGTGCATTTTCCGGAACTAACCTATTAACAAGATGCCGAGTGCCGCTGTCGTTTTCTATCGTTTTTGGTTTCGTAAATCCTAGTAAAGAAATATTCTCTGAATTGGACGTAAATAAAAGCCCGTGAGGCCTATTTTCTCACGAAGCTTCCGGAAGTCCGAAGGAGAGACGAAGAGGGGCCACGGGTGGCCAAACCCTAGGGCGGCGCGGCCCTCCCCGGCCGCGCCGGCCTGTGGTTTGGGCCCCCGTGCCGCCTCTTGACCTGCCCTTCCGCTCTACAAATAGCCTCCGTGACGAAACCCCCCAGCATCGAGAGCCACGATACGGAAAACACTACCGAGACGCCGTCGCCGCCGATCCCATCTCGGGGGATCCTGGAGATCGCTCTCCGCACCCTCGCCGGAGAGGGGATTCATCTCCTGGAGGACTCTACACCGCCATGGTCGCCTCCGGAGTGATGAGTGAGTAGTCTACCCCTGGACTATGGGTCCATAGCAGTAGCTAGATGGTTGTCTTCTCCCCATTGTGCTATCATTGCCGGATCTTGTGAGCTGCCTATCATGATCAAGATCATCTATATGTAATTCTATATGTTGCGTTTGTTGGGATCCGATGAATAGAGAATACTTGTTATGTTGATTATCAAAGTTATGCTTATGTGTTGTTTATGATCTTGCATGCTCTCCGTTATTAGTAGATGCTCTCGCCAAGTAGATGCTTTTAACTCCAAGAGGGAGTACTTATGCTCGATAGTGGGTTCATGCCTCGCATTGACACTCGGGACAGCTGACGAAAGTTCTAAGGTTGTGTTGTGTCGTTGCCACTAGGGATAAAACATTGATGCTATGTCTAAGGATGTAGTTGTTGATTACATTACGCACCATACTTAATGCAATTGTCTCGCTGTTTGCAACTTAATACCGGAGGGGGTTCGGATGATAACCTCGAAGGTGGACTTTTAGGCATAGATGCAGCTGGATGGCGGTCTATGTACTTTGTCGTAATGCCCAATTAAATCTCACTATACTCATCATGATATGTATGTGCATTGTCATGCTCTCTTTATTTGTCAATTGCCCAACTGTAATTTGTTCACCCAACATGTCGTTCGTCTTATGGGAGAGACACCTCTAGTGAACCGTGACCCCGGTCCAATTCTCTTACCGAAATACAATCCATCGCAATACTTGTTTCTACCTGTTTTCTCGCAAACAATCATCTTCCACACAATACGGTTAATCCTTTGTTACAAAGAAGTCTAGTGAGATTGACAACCTCAACGTTTCGCTGGGGCAAAGTAGCTTGGTTGTGTTGTGCAAGCTCCACGTTGGCGCCGGAATCTTCCGGTGTTGCGCCGCACTACATCCCGCCGCCATCAACCTTCAACGTGCTTCTTGGCTCCTCCTGGTTCGATAAACCTTGGTTTCTTTCTGAGGGAAAACTTGCTGCTGTGCGCATCATACCTTCCTCTTGGGGTTGCCCAACGAACGTGTGAAATACACGCCATCAACTATCTCAGTAGAAATTCTAGCAATGCTATGCATGTCTTTCATAGGAAACATATTCTCAAAGAATGTTGCATCACGAGATTCCATAATAGTATCAACATGCATATCAGGTACTTCAGATTGAACTACTAAAAATCTATAGCCTACACTCCGCGGGAGCATAACCTAGAAAGATACAATCCATCGTTTTTGGTCCGAGTTTGCGCTTTCTTAGTAATTGGAATATTGACTTTCGCCAAACATCCCCATGTGCGCAAATACGAAAGTGATGGTTTTCTCCTGCATCACTCCTCGTAAGGGGTTTTATCTTTATTCTTGTTAGGAACTCTATTTAGGACATGACATGAAGTCAACAAAGTTTCCTCCCCTCACCATGCCTTTGATAAACCAAGCAAGTGGCTAACATGGAATTCACCAAGTCGGTCGGCATGCGGCGGTTTTTCCTCTCGGCAACCCCCGCTTGATTGGGGCGAATAGGGAGGCGTCCTCTCATGAATAATACCATGTTCCTCACAGAATTCATCAAAGATTTTAGGAAAATACTCGCCACCACTGATCCGACCTAAGACGCTTGATCTTTCTCTCTAGTTGATTTTCAACTTCGGCCTTATAAATTTTAAAGTAGTCTAAAGCTTCATCTTTAGTTCGCAACAAATAAACATAGCAAAATCTAGTCGCATCATCAATCAATGTCATGAAATATCTCTTTCCACCTTTTGTCAACACACCATTCATCTCGCATAGATCGAATGTATGAGTTCTAGAGGTGCCAAGCTTCTCTCCTCGGCCGCCTTGTGAGGCTTCCGAGGTTGCTTTGATTGCACACAACTATGGCACTTAGAACCTTTGGCAATGGTGAAATTCGAATTAAACTTAAACTCGGATAGCCGAGACATTAAACCAAAATTAATGTGACATAAACGAGAATGCCAAACACCGGTATCATCACTAACATTGCCACAAATATGGTTCTGACGTACTTATTACTTAAATCGTAAAGCGAAAAGCTGGAACAAGCCTCCGCACTCATAGCCTTTACCAATAAATTGTCCAAACTTGGAAACAACTACTTTATTCGACTCTAAAACAACCTTAAACCCATCTCTCGCATAGAAGGGAGCCGCTAACGAGATTCTTGTTCATAGTAGGGACATGCTGCACGTTCCTCGACCGCACGATCTTCCCCGAAGTGAACTTCAGATCTACCGTGCCAACACCACGAACGAAGCATGTGACCCATTCCCCATCAAGACGGAAGAATCCCGGCGACTCCGGTAAGAAGTGAACATGGATATGTCAAAGACACACATGAACATTAGCACCCGTATCAATCCACCAACATGGAGATTGAAATACCGAAAGAACAGAAAGAGATTACCGTACCCATCGGCATTGCTAGCGGTCACCGTGTTGACTTGCCTCCCCTTTTTCTTGCGGTCCTGCCTCTCTCGACGCTCCTTAGAAAAGTGGCCAGCCTCTCCACGTAAAGCAGCTCGGATACTGCTTTGTTTATCATCTTCTTCTTCTTGAAGGTTGTAGTCTTCATAGGCTTATTGAAGGAGGGCTTGTTATTCCCTTTGTTCTTGCTCGTAGGGTTTCTTCTCGCACCATGTTGGCGCTAGATCCGACCCTCTCCTTTCTCGCATTATCCTTAGCTCGAGCTTTCTCTCAACATCAAGAGACGCTATCGGATTTTCAACTCGATATCTCCTTGTCTCTTGTGTTTGAGAGTTGTGGAAAAGTTCCTCCATGAAGGGGGCAACTTAGCGATGATGCATCCAGCCACAAACTTGTCGTGGTAAGGCACACTTAAGGAGTTCAAGCTCTTTCGCAATGCAACCGTATCTCATGAGCTTGTTCGACTACGTAACGGTTGTTAACCATCCCTGATGTCATGGAAGCTCTCCATGATGTACAGCTTCATCGCTCGCATCGGTTGCACCGAACTTAGCATTCGAAGTGCATCCTGCGAGCTCTTTACCATCTGTTAAGTGCATGTACACATCACACGTACGATCAAGCAAGAATACTTAGAACGCATCCGATCTGAAGAGAGTATTGTTTTCCTTGAACTTGTTCGATCTTGGTCGGATATAGTTCCTTCGTGTAAACCATCGAGAATCTCGAACACTTTCGTATGAGTAAGCCAGTAGCATGGCCTTATACTGCCACCTCTTAAAGTGCACACTGGTAAACTTATCCGGCCTCGGTGCATCGGAAAAACCAGCCATTGTTAACTCGGAAATTGCCTACAATTAGGTTTTTGGATTGTTGGATAATTAGGCACAATTTCCATGATTAATTCCAGAATATTAAGCATGACGACAGCAACTACTGAACATGTGAAACTCGAACATACTAGATGCATTAATCAACATGAGCACGGCTAGCGCAATGTAACAAGTAGCATCCATCGCTAAACGGATCGAGATATGTCGCACGTACCGACCAGACGGAGTTGGCGGTGGAGGTGTAGCAGACGATGTCGCAGCAGTAACGTTGTTGATGACAACTGGGACGACAGGTCGAAGTAGATGGCGTTGTAGACGACGGTAGGCAGCACCGCCCGACTTGGACGGAAGACGACCCGTGATGAAGAGCTTGAGCAGTCGCGCAGAGCGCTTCCCAAAAACCTAATTCGCCCTCTCCCGTACGGGATCGCAAGGACGAGCGGTTCCGGAGACTACTGCTCTCCCGGTCGCCGATGCACGTCTGCGCGCGCGGGATGGAGTAGGCTACGATCGCGGCGCGAGCGCAGAGAGAGGTGGAAACCCTAACTCGTGTATTGGATGTGTTTCTGCGGTAGCCGGGCGGGAGATTATATAGGCTCGGGAACCCTAGGCAACGTGGGCCACGCCCACGTCGCACGAACGTTTTGAGTCGGTTACGGACAGCCCACGATCCGGAGCGACCCGAACCGACTCAACGCGACGCGTCCGTCTAGGACTGCGTTCGCTTTCCTCGAGCTGCAAAAAGTAAGGAAAGTCTCGGCTCGAGGCTCAATCCACTCACCACGAGCGCGGCGCGCGTCGTGACGTGTCGTGTCGTGTCGAGTCGAGTTGAGTCGAGACGAGCGAGCGAGCGAGGAGGAGGAGCGCGCGCGTGTAGCACTCCTTTTCTCACTCACTTACTAGTGGTGGAACAACCCACCTTATAAGGTGGTCTAACTTCCTCCCAACTTTCCATGTGGGACTAAACTTCCCACCTCTTGCCACTCCCTAGTGAGCTGCCACCAACTTGGGCTCAAACTCACAAGGCTCCGCCACTATGTGGGCTTTGAGATTTATAGGAAAAATCTGAATCTAATTTGGGCCACTAAAAGTGGGCCCAATATTTCAACAATCCCTCACCAGATCTCAAATCCCCATTTAGAGATTTACCAATACTCGCTGCTTGTTTATATACCAGTGTTTCAGCTGGAGACTGCTAAGTTGAACTTCCGCCTAGAACCTTAAGCTACATCCATTCACACTTGAACAATGGACTAAGCTCTTGAATTGCAAGTTTTGCGTGAACAAGGTTTCACTCAAAGTCATGACCAGTACATGGCTGCCGGTAGCCTACCCCGCGGGTGAAGCATATGCGTCATACTTCATGGTCTCTTCATGAGTTTACTAGAGATCACCCAAATCTCATAGATTGCGACGTTTAACAATCGGACTCATATAGGTGTGTTATTTCAAGAATGCTCCGTAGGACAGCATCTTTGCTAAAATAGCCAACATAAACACATTAAGGCTTGTTGCCAACCTGCCTTACTGACAACGAGAGTTGTGCATCTTCACATAGAGAGGGTTACATAATACTCTCCTCAATTAAACCACTAGTTTGTTCTTCCTGGTGTCCTAATTCACGGGATCTCCGATCACAAAGGTTGGGTTACCACTATGGTGTAACATCAACGGGTCTCAAACCCATCTCCCTCGATGCACTTTCTATCACATTACGTGATAGTCCCTTTGTAAAGGGATCTCGCCGAGTTTTTGTCCGTTTGAATATATGCAACGCTTATTACTCCGGAGTTTCGCAATTTCCCTGACGGACTTCAAACGTCTCTTGACGTGTCTTGATGACTTCGCGTTATCCTTAGAATTGTTCACTTTGACAATTACAGCTTTGATTGTCACAATTCAAAGGATTGCCGGAACAGAGTTTTTCAACCACGAGCAAGTCCATCAAGAGCTCACGCAACCATCTCGATTCAACGGTGGTTGTATCCAAAGCAGATAGTTCTGCTTCCATAGTTGACCTCGTCAATATGGTTTGCTTGCAAGATCTCCATGATATCGCGCCACCTCCAAAGGTAAATACATACCCACTTGTGGCGTACGTGATCGGCCACATCTCGAGATCCAATTCGAATCACTATATCCTTCAAGCTACAGTCAGGTGCCCCGAATAGTGAATCCCATAACTCATTGTACCACATAGGTAGCGCATGACCCTATCAAGTGCATGCCAATGATCGAGTACCTGGGTTTGACATGAACCTACTCAACTTGCTAACGACGAAAAGAGATGTCTGGGTCTAGTCCGCTCGCTAAGTACATGAGTGAGCCAACGATCCGAGAATATCTCAATTGATCTATGGCAATCCTCCGGTTCTTGCGTAGTGTCACACTCTGGGATCATAAGGTGTTGAAGAAGGCTTGCTATCAATATAGCTCGAACCGGCTCAAGATCTTCTCAACATAATGGGATTGCGTTAGAGTAATCCCACTCTCGTTCTTAATCGCCTTGATGTTCGAATCACATCGGCCTTCTCCTGCATCTTTCATATCAAAGCTCTTTGACAAGAAAGACTTGACCTCGTGTATTACTTTCATGTTTGTACCAAAGATCAGAATATCATCCACATACAAACATAGTATAACACCTTCGCCCCCACCATGGCGATAGTAAACGCACTTGTCGGCCTCATTGACAACAAAGCCTCACGAAGTCAAAGTTCTCCGTCAAACTTCTCATGCCATTGCTTAGGTGCTTGTTTCGAGCCATATAAAGATTTCAGCAACTTGCACACCTTTCTCTCTCGCACCTTTTACTACAAACCCATCGAGCCGATCCATATAGATTTCCTCTTCCAACTCTCCATTAAGGAAAGTCTGTCTTTACGTCCATTTGATGAACGATAAGACCATAGGAGGCAGCCATGGATAGTAGTACTCGAATGGTGGTAAGTCTAGCGACAGGTGAATAGGTGTCGAAGTAATCTTCGCCTTCTCTCTGTGTGTAGCCTTTCGCTACAAGCCGCGCCTTGTACTTTTCAATAGTACCATCAGGTCTTAGCTTCTTCTTGAACACCCATTTGCGCCCTACGGGCTTGCATCCGTGAGGTCGTTCGACAACTCCCAAGTTCCATTAGAAAGAATCGAGTCCATCTCATTATGGACAGCTTCTTTCCAGCTCATTCTGCATCTGGAGATGCATATGCCTCCGCAATGGACGTGGGAGTATCATCCACAAGGTACACAATGAAATCATCACCAAAGGATTTTTCAATCCTCCGTCTCTTGCTCCGTTTAGGAGCTTCATTGTCATCCTTCTCAATAACAATCTCATGTGATTGTTCAAGATACTCATTAGATGTACTAGATTCGGGAACTATCTCGTAGAAATTCTAGCAATGCTATGCATGTCTTTCATAGGAAACATATTCTCAAAGAATGTTGCATCACGAGATTCCATAATAGTATCAACATGCATATCGGGTACTTCAGATTGAACTACTAAAAATCTATAGCCTACACTCCGCGGAGCATAACCTAGAAAGATACAATCCACTTGTCTTTGGTCCGAGTTTGCGCTTCTTAGTAATTGGAATATTGACTTTCGCCAAACATCCCCATGTGCGCAAATACGAAAGTGATGGTTTTCTCCCGCACCACTCCTCGTAAGGGGTTTTATCTTTATTCTTGTTAGGAACTCTATTTAGGACATGACATGAAGTCAACAAAGCCTCCCCCACCATGCCTTTGATAAACCAGCAAGTGGCTAACATGGAATTCACCAAGTCGGTCAGCGTGCGGTTTTTCCTCTCGGCAACCCCGTTTGATTGGGGCGAATAGGGAGGCGTCCTCTCATGAATAATACCATGTTCCTCACGAGTAATTCATCAAAGATTTTAGGAAAATACTCGCCACCACGATCCGACCTAAGACGCTTGATCTTTCTCTCTAGTTGATTTTCAACTTCGGCCTTATAAATTTTAAAGTAGTCTAAAGCTTCATCTTTAGTTCGCAACAAATAAACATAGCAAAATCTAGTCGCATCATCAATCAATGTCATGAAATATCTCTTTCCACCTTTTGTCAACACACCATTCATCTCGCATAGATCGGAATGTATGAGTTCTAGAGGTGCCAAGTTTCTCTCCTCGGCCGCCTTGTGAGGCTTCCGAGGTTGCTTTGATTGCACACAACTATGGCACTTAGAACCTTTGGCAATGGTGAAATTCGGAATTAAACTTAAACTCGGATAGCCGAGACATTAAACCAAAATTAATGTGACATAAACGAGAATGCCAAACACCTGGTATCATCACTAACATTGCCACAAATATGGTTCACAGACTTATTACTGAAATCCGAAAGCGAAAAGCGGAACAAGCCTCCGCACTCATAGCCTTTACCAATAAATTGTCCAAACTTGGAAACAACTACTTTATTCGACTCTAAAACAACCTTAAACCCATCTCTCGCATAGAAGGGAGCCGCTAACGAGATTCTTGTTCATAGTAGGGACATGCTGCACGTTCCTCGCCTGCACGATCTTCCCGAAGTGAACTTCGGATCTACCGTGCCAACACCACGAACGAAGCATGTGACCCATTCCCCATCAAGACGGAAGAATCCCGGCGACTCGGTAAGAAGTGAACATGGATATGTCGGACACACATGAACATTAGCACCCGTATCAATCCACCAACATGGAGATTGAAATACCGAAAGAACGAGTAAAGAGATTACCGTACCCATCGGCATTGCTAGCGGTCACCGTGTTGACTTGCCTCCCCTTTTTCTTGCGGTCCGCCCTCTCCGGACAGTCCTTAGAAAAGTGGCCAGCCTCTCCACGGTGTAAAGCAGACTCGGATCCGCTTTGTTTATCATCTTCTTCTTCTTGAAGGTTGTAGTCTTCATAGGCTTATTGAAGGAGGGCTTGTTATTCCCTTTGTTCTTGCTCGTAGGGTTTCTTCCGCACCATGTTGGCGCTAGATCGACCCTCTCCTTTCTCGGTATTATCCTTAGCCCGAGCTTTCTCCTCAACATCAAGAGACGCTATCGGATTTTCAACCGATATCTCCTGTCTCTTGTGTTTGAGAGTTGTGGCAAAGTTCCTCCATGAAGGGGGCAACTTAGCGATGATGCATCCAGCTCACAAACTTGTCGGGTAAGGCACACTTAAGGAGTTCAAGCTCTTTCGCAATGCACCGTATCTCATGAGCTTGTTCGACTACGTAACGGTTGTTAACCATCCCGATGTCATGGAAGCTCTCCATGATGTACAGTTCATCGCTCGCATCGGTTGCACCGAACTTAGCATTCGGTGCATCCCGGAGCTCTTTACCATCCGTTAAGTGCATGTACACATCACACGTACGATCGGCAAGAATACTTAGAACGCATCCGACGAAGAGAGTATTGTTTTCCTTGAACTTGTTCCGATCTTGGTCAGATATAGTTCCTTCGGGTAAACCATCGGTAACTTCGAACACTTTCGGATGAGTAAGCCAGAGCATGGCCTTATATCGCCACCTCTTAAAGTGCACACCGGTAAACTTATCCGGCCTCGATGCATCGGAAAAACCAGCCATTGTTAACTCAGGAAATTGCCTACAATTAGGTTTTTGGATTGTTGGATAATTAGGCACAATTTCCATGATTAATTCCAGAATATTAAGCATGACGACAAGCAACTACTAACATGTGAAACTCGAACATACTAGATGCATTAATCAACATGAGCAGCAGCAGCGCAAACAGTAAAGCATCCATCGCTAAACAGATCGAGATATGTCGCACGTACCGATCTGGTGGAGTTGGCGGTGGAGGTGTAGCAGACGATGTCGCAGCAGTAACGTTGTTGATGACAACTGGGACGACAGGTCGAAGTAGATGGCGTTGTAGACGACGGTAGGCAGCACCGCCCGACTTGGACGGAAGACGACCCGTGATGAAGAGCTTGAGCGAGCCGCGCGTAGCGCTTCCCAAAAACCTAATTCGCCCTCTCCCGTACGGGATCGCAAGGACGAGCGGTTCCGGAGACTCGCTCTCCCGTTCGCCGATGCACGTCGGCGCGCGGGATGGAGTAGGCTACGATGGCGGCGCAAGCGAGAGAGGTGGAAACCCTAACTCGTGTATTGGATGTGTTTCCGCGGTAGCCGGGCGAGGAGATTATATAGGCTCGGGAAACCCTAGGCAACGTGGGCCACGCCCACGTCGCACGAACGTTTTGAGTCGGTTACGAGATAGCCCACGATCCGGGAGCGACCCGAACCGACTAACCGCGACGCGTCCGGTCTAGGACTCGTTCGTTTTCTCCTGAGCTGCAAAAAGTAAGGAAAGTCTCGGCTCGAGGCTCAATCCACTCACCACGAGCGCGGCGCGCGTCGTGACGTGTCGTGTCGTGTCGAGTCGAGTCGAGTCGAGACGAGCGAGCGAGGAGGAGGAGGAGCGCGCGCGTGTAGCACTCCTTTTCTCACTCACTTACTAGTGGTGGAACAACCCACCTTATAAGGTGGTCTAACTTCCTCCCAACTTTCCATGTGGGACTAAACTTCCCACCTCTTGCCACTCCCTAGTGAGCTGCCACCAACTTGGGCTCAAACTCACAAGGCTGCCACTATGTGGGCTTTGAGATTTATAGGAAAAACTGAAATCTAATTTGGGCCACTAAAAGTGGGCCCAATATTTCAACATTAGGTACCCGAAAAATATAACTGGGACTCGACAGAATGGTAAGACCTTAAGCGGCACCTGTCGAAGTTTACACCAGTATCCCGAGATCATGTCCGGGGACCTGATCTTGAAGTAGGTTTTTGCGGATTGCCACTAGAGCAGTTAACTAGTACCCGATCCGTCGGATGAACTAGCCCCAATTACCATTATCCCCGTACAATATAGAAATTCATATGAAGAAATATAGAGAAGTTTAAAGTTGTCGAGTAAATATAAACAATGGAGATTTTCCCCGACTCGCGATTCAAGCAAAATCTCGGGGGCTACTGACATAGGCATACCCAATGGGCCTGCCGAATATGGTACCCGGGGTTTACTGAAGGCCCATTAGCCGAAGAATAAGAAGATTCAGAAGCTCAAGATACTATTAAGGAAAGCTAGAGTTGTAATAGGAGTCGTCGTTTGTAATCTTGCGGGATGGGTTGGAAACCCTCCCGGACTCTGTAAACTTGTGTATTACGAATCCCTCGGCTCCGCCTCCTATATAAGGGGGAGTCGAGGGACAAAGAGAGGATCGAATTTACTGTCAACACAACCCTAGTTTTATATTCGTCGAGTACTTTTCGGCTGAAACCTTCGAGATCTACTTGCCCTCTACATCTAACTAAACCCTAGTCTACAATCCGTAGGCATTGACAAGTTAATCCCTTGTCAATTGGCATGGCCGGTTAGGTTCGGATCGGTAGATCTAACATGGTGTCGGTGGCTAGCGTGGGGGCTACTAGCTCGGCTTAAATAAAGGTGGCGGTTCTAATGTTTCAACTCACACCAACATGATGATCTGTGGGATGCATGTCCCCACGACCTGGCTGGAGTGTTGTGTTCCGAAAGGCTCCACCTGCGAACTCCACTAGGCGATTCATGCTTGGATATTTCTGGATCGGGTGGGATTAGTTTGTGCGCACCCATGTTTTTCTTTGACCGCTTGGTTTCAAAGGGAGCACTGCGAAGCTCTGCTAGCTGTTATCATGGTGGGGTACGCTTTCTCGTTCCATGGTATAGTGAGAATGACATGGAAGCAGAAATCTTAGGACTAGCAATGGTGATTTGAGTATTTGCAGCGACGAGGGATTGACTTGGTGATTCGTGTCTTGGAGCAACGGTGTCGTAAGAGGTGGTTGAAAGAACACGGATGCCGCCTAGAGCGGGGGGGGTGAATAGGCGGTTTAAAACTTTTACGAATATGGCTTAACAAATGCGGAATAAAACTAGCGTTTAATTTGTCAAGCACAAAACTTATATAACTAGGGTTCACCTATGTGCACCAACGACTTATGCTAAGCAATTCAAGCAACTATGTGATAGCAATATATATAACTTAAAGCACGAAGGTTATCACAAAATAAAGTGCATAAGTAAGAGCTCAGGTATAGGAATAACCGAAGTGACGCGGAGACAACGATGTATCCCGAAGTTCACACTCTTGCGAGTGCTACTCTCCGTTGGAGCGGTGTGGAGGACAAGTCACTCCAAACGCACGAGGCCACCTTATTCTCCTCGATAATTCCCACCAAAAGGGATGTCCTCGATCCACTATGGAACCTTAGGGTGGTCACCCAACGCGCACAAAGCTTGAGGCTATCTCCACAACTTAATTGTAGGCTCCCGATAAATCGCCACAAAGGCCTTGCCCTTGAAGAATCTCCACAACTTAATCGAAGTCCCCAAGGACACCACAGAGACCACAAAGACCACTGAGTCGTCTAGGGTCCAAAGACCCAAGATGAACAAGCTCCGGGAACATGCTCCCGAAGCGAATATCTCACGAACTTTCACCTCCACGTATCACCGCGGAGAAGTCAAACCGATGCACCAAATGCAATGGCTAGAACACCACAAAGATACCCAAATCCTTCACTCTCAAATTCCAACAAAGCTACTAAAACTATTGGGGGAATAAGGGAGGAAGAACAAGATAAGAACATAAAGTTCCCCAATATCTAGATCCCAAAGATTCACTCACAAAGAGATGATTTGGATTGGTCAAATTATGGATCTAGATCTCCTCAATATTTCTCTCAAATAGATGCAAGAATCATTGGAAGGGGAGAAAGATCTCAAGCTCAAATATGAACAACAATGGTGGAGAGAGAAGCTTGAGAGAGAGAGGAGGAAGAAGAAGCAACCCAAAAAGAGAGAGAAGAAGGCTTAAATAGGTGGCCTAAAAAATCTGCCCGTTGGGGGCTTCATGGCCGGTAGTACCGGCCAGCTAGGGGCGGTAGTACCGCTGGTGTGCAGCAAGCAGCGGAGGGAGCGAGCAGCGCGCGGGAGGAGGGGACCGGTACCTCCGGCCTCGGTACCGATCGCGGTACCGACCGCGCGCCCAACACCCTGGAATTTATACTGTAAACAAACCTCTTTAGCGGTACCAGGGGCGGTACCAAGGGTGGTACCTCCGGCCGTGCTCCGGTGGAGGTACCGGCCGTGCCCTTCTCATTTTCCTTCTTCTTTATCCAAAAAAGAGACAAACTTAAAACAAAAAATCTAGAGTTTGGAAACTCCGTTCGGCATGAAACCAATTTGGTTGGAAAGAGGACAACAAGAGCTACCCCCACAAAGAGTGAAAATATGGAAACTAGTGTGGGATGATTTTCTATAATTTTTAGAGTGAACCCTCTAAACCCGGAGAATCGAGAAAAACTCCAAAATCGAAAACGCAACAAATGATATATGCGAAATCCGTTTTCGATGAACTAGAGGTTGTCATGGAAATAACCACAAGATATAATACACCACATGGATAAGATCCAAATAACAACCAAGAGATATGATGCAAGGCTGCAAAGGTTTGACCGCACTCCGAACGATACGATCGAGTTACTTACTTGAGAGCCCCTCGATAGTACGACACTTAGCCTATAAACCGGTCTCTCAACTAAACCACGAGACCGGTGAGAAAGAAACCCTATTGAGAGCAAACCTTAACCTTGCGCATTCCACTTGAGCTCGATGATGATGATCTTGACAGCAACAAGGATGGAACGCCGTTCTTGATTGTGTTGCTTGATGTCTTGCGGAGTGCTCCCCCATAATCCACTATAGGAGAGCTTCTTATTCGCTGCATCTTCACATATCCATGGGCACATATGAATGGCAAGCTTCAAGCATGTGAGCGCTTCGAGTGGACTCATCTTGAACTTGCACCTCATTTCTTTGTATTGCAACCTTGACACCAACTAATCGTTCAAACATTGCCTATGGACAACTCCTACGCCTATAACTCAATGCAACCATTAGTCCATAGGGATTGCCATTAATTACCAAAGCCACACATGGGGGGCTGTATGCACTTTCAGTTGCGGCAATAGAGGAGAGTTCAAAGTCTCACCTTTCATGGTAAATATCCAAGGTCTGACCTTAATTGGTTGACCTTGATGAATGAATGTTTTTTGAGGATGACTTTCTCCAGGCGAAAACCTAAGATCTATGATCGGGCGGCGATGACGCTTGTGAACCGTTTTCTTCCTTGGCTGCGTCGCTTTTGGAGAAGGTTAATTTCTGGTGCTGTCTTGATGGTGTTAGTACAGTTGTTAAAAGGAATAGATCACTCTAGTGAAAATTTCTTTTTATTGTACCCCTCCGTTTAAAAATAGGTGTCTCAAATTTATCTAGATACATATGTATTTCTATCTAAAATGCATCTCGATACAGATGTATTTAGACGAAAGTGAGACACTTATTTTTACACGGATGGAGTAATTTTTTTGGGCTGTGTGCATCGGTAATATCTCTAGGATAATACGTTGTTGCAAAGACTCGATGTAGTTGATATCTTCACGATATTAATTAGATGATCTTTGTTGTACTCCCTCCGTCCTAGTTTATAAGTCACAATTTTTGAATATCTTGCCCCAAGGTACTAGCTGATTGCGTCTCATTTTCTCTCTCTCATTGGTGCATGCAGCCCCTTTCTCTCCCTTATTGGTCCATGCATTCTCTCTCTCTCCCTCATTGGTGCATGCAACCTCTTTCTCTCCCACATTAAATAAAATTATGCCTAGAAGGTGGGGATTATGGAACAAATAGTTTTTGAGAATATGACTTAAAAACTAGACGGAGGGAGTAAAAAAAACCCAGGAAAGTGTGAAATTATTTGAGGGAGGAGTGAATGCTAATTAATGCGCTTTCTTGGAGAGCAGGGCAAGGAGGGGGTCTCGTTTATCTTGTTTGTGCCCAGAAGCGGAATGCGCGTAGCCTGCTCATTCCTATCCACCACCGTTATCCAAGCCCACCACGAGCCCACCAGATATTTCCCATTCGACGCCACCAGATATTTTGGAAGCCTGGTACGTGCTGCGCACAACTACCGCAAAACCCTAGCCGCCGCCGCCTCTCCCCTCTTAAACCCCAGCCCCCACTCCCCCCGTCTCATTCCCCCCCACCCGCCGTCTCCTCCCATCTCCTCTCCGCCGCCATCAGGTACGGCCCCATCTCTTCCCCTGATCCTCTCCTAGCCTGATCTCGCCGGATCTGGTCTTGATCCGTCCTTCTATTGCTCTAGATTGATCGTTGGCCGCTGTTAGTAGTCTTGGGAAGAGTATAATCGTTGGTTGTCGTTCGCTTGATCGTTGGTTCGAGGAGGTGCTAGGGTTTCGCAGGCGTGTTGTTGGTCTTCGATTCGTGCAGTCTGGGTAGCAGGGAGGGGCGAGGGTTGTCGATTTCGGTATGTTTCGTTGGACTATTTTTTGTGATCTTTGTGATCTTAGTTGATTTGCAAGTTTCGGAGTGGAAGCCTGTGATTCAAACTTGTTATTTGGTTAGGATCTCTGGTCAAAATAGGCGAAGTTCTCTTATCTCTTGATATTTGTAACATCTAGTTTTGGTTCGGTCCGGATTATTAGTCCTGTGCGTTAGTGTGTTGGCCCTTGCTCTGCTATGGAGGCTGTATGAGTGTTGTATGCATTGACTCACGGAAGCTTAGATAGATGTCTTCTGTTGAATCGTAGAATTTGGAATTTTTGCCATTTGTTTAAGATTAATGAAAAAGATTGCTAGTGGTTACCCTGTTTGTCCCTTTTGTTTGTTCATAACCTACGATTTATGTGCCGGCGCAGGTTCTGTCTTCCTCCATGGCGGCTTTCAACAAGCTCGGAAGCCTTCTGAGGCAGAGTGCTTTGACGAGCAGGGCCTCAACTGCCTCAGCTCCTGCCCTGTTCAATGCTGCCCGCTACATGTCCTCCAAGCTTTTCGTCGGGGGTGAGTTTCCTTGCCGACTTTCTCATGTTTATCTACACAACCTTGGCTAGGTCATTGGGGCTTACTACGTCTTCCTCTCTACACCACCATGGCTAGGTCATTGGGACTTATTATGTCTTCCTCTTTACAGGTCTGTCGTGGGGTACCGATGATTGCAAGCTGAGAGACGCGTTCAGCGGCTTCGGTGAGGTAACTGAAGGTCAGTGTATATCAAATCTCACTATCAAGCAAAATTACCATTCAGATCTTGATGCAATGTAAATACAGTACTATGCATTGTCACACATTGGGATAATAGCCAAACAATAGACAGAATGACTAAAATTGATCTGATGCTCTTCAGTTTGCAATTGCTTCATGATCTTGACGTTTTTCATATTGCAGCTCGTGTGATCACTGACAGAGAGACAGGAAGGTCTAGAGGGTTTGGCTTTGTCAACTTCGCAGAAGAGGAGGCAGCCAAGGCTGCTGTAACTGGCATGGATGGTCAGGTGAGTAGGAATCTGATATCTGCTGTTCTGCTTTACAGTAGAGTTGATGGAGGTTAGGTTTGTTGTAGAATCTAATTGTGAACTTATGGTGTTAAGGCCTGTGTCTCATTTCTCTGGCATTTAGGTGCTGCCAACTTGAAAATTAGACTATCTAGTAAACAATATTATAGTATTTTACCTTGTTTTGGATGTTCTAAATGTATTGTGCCTGCCTTTAGCCAATTTCCTATGCCTGATATATATGTTAGTTTCTTACTAGACACAAGGATCTAATTGCCTTCCCAATACTTGCAGGAACTTGAAGGTCGGAGTGTCCGTGTGAATTTTGCCAATGAGAGAGAGAGACCTGCAGGTGGTGGCGGATATGGCGGCGGTGGCGGTGGTTATGGTGGAGGTCGTGGAGGCGGTGGTGGTGGCTATGGCGGAGGAGGCTACGGAGGTGGTGGTGGTGACCGTGGCTTCGGTGGAGGCCAGGAATCCTACTGAGAAGATCACCGACTATCTGAAGTTACAATAATGAGCTTTTTAGGACACTCTGTCGATTATGTGGAACCTGTGTTATGCCTCTCTGTTATCTGCGTGGAACTCTTAGAGGGGCAGATCTGGTTCTACCGTATTTTCATTTTTGGTTTGTTTCTGATGGTGCAAGAGTATGCTTGCGAGACTGATGAAGCATATGAAGTTTGTGGCAATGCCTGTCTATTGCCATATGTACTTGTAGAGAACGATTGCGTATGTTAGAGTTATCATAAATTCTCCAGTATTATGTTCAGAGTCAAATATTGAGATTTTTTTAGAATCGCTAATGTTCAATATTTTTTTGTCTCTTCTAGTTGTTACACATTACAGGAAGAATGGTGCTCACAGGTTACCTACTGTTGTATCTTTTATCCTACACTCTGTTTTGCCGAAGAGATAGTTTTCAAAAAACTTTTTCCCACAACTACTAGCCACAGATAATAGTACGATATGTATCCCAAAATTTGATTTCTGTCAAAAGCATAGGTGGCTACTGACTTCGGAAATGCAATCGCAGGCAAAACCAATGTATGCTGTTGGTGTATTTCATCTTGCTTCAAGATAAGCAGGTGCTACAGTGCTACTGATAGGAGACATCACATGGGTTTGTTGAGCTACCTTGGAATGGTTCTTTGTAGCATTACAATAGACTGGTTTGGTGTTATGAACCAATGTATGCTGTAAGGTTTTTAAACCTTAGATGACCCACTCACACTCAGGAGGACAAGAGCATCTATCATTGCAGCTGTACTGATTCCAATATCCACGAGGGAGCGAGGAGGGAGAAGACTTGATGGAAACTGTGCAGCAGATCATCTCTGCCGGCGCTAACATCGTGGAGGCAGCGGATCTGAGCAGCAACCTGTCACGGCTCCGGGCCAGCTTTCCAAAGGCTCACATCCTCATGACCTCATCGATCGCGCTGAGTGGGGCAGGTTCAGAGATGTGAACCTGGCGGTGCTGCTCTCGCAGCTCAAGGACGCCACCTCCGACGCTGAAGATCTTCTGTTTGAGCTGGATGACCACCTGCTGCAGCACAAGAGGGACGACACCAACAGAAGCAGCACAGGTCAACTCTTTGCTTTCCTATTCAACAGTATAAGAGCATGTCTAACAGACCCCGTATTTTTTCGCCCCTTAAAACGCGAGTAGAGGGCCCTGTATTCGATTTCGATCGATTTCGATCGGCCGAAAACTCGTCCGAGCTAGCAGACCCCGTATCCCTAAACTGTAAAAAGGCATATTCCTAAAATATGCCAAATCAATTTTTTTTTCTCTTTTCTTCCTCCTCTCCTTCTTCCTCCTCCAACCACCCCTGCCCCAAGCCCTGCCTGCGCGCCGCCCCGCACCGCCGCTCCTGCGCGCTGCCCCGCCGCGGCCGCCGCCTCCGCCACCGCCCCCGCCCCGCCGCGGCCGCCGCCCTCCGCCCCCGCCCCGCCCCGCCGTGGCCGCCGCCCCCGCCGCACCCTCGCCTCCCCGCGCCGGACCGCGCGCTGCGTCGACGCGCCGGCGTGCTCGCCCTGCCTCGCGCGCGCCCTCGCCTCAACGCGCCGGCGTGCTCGCCCTGCCCCGCGCGTGCTCGCCTCGCCTCGCGCGCCCGCGCGCTCGCCTCGTCCCGCAGCCCGCCCGGCCGGTCGGCAGGCCGCACGAGCGCCTCCCGAGCCAAGCGCGCACACCAGCCAACGGACGATGCCCATAGTCCCGGCGAAGTATCTCGATTTGGCGCGATTGGGTCTCGATTTGGCGCGATTGGATGCGTGCGAGGCGGAAGCGCTTGCAATTTTCTCGAAAGTTCAGCGCGCCACGAGTGGGGGTTGGCCCCGTATTCAGCCTCCCGCCCTGTACTTGTAAGGGGCGAGGAGCCGCCCCGTAGCCAAAACTGTAAATTTTTTACGGGGTTGGGCGTTTTAAGGGGTCTGTTAGACGGCCGGGTAGAGCTCTACCCCGTATATCGGCGGTTATTTTACGGGTTTGGGCGTTTTAAGGGGTCTGTTAGACCTGCTCTAAGAGTTTTGATCAGCCGCAGCAAAGCAAGGGTAGAGGATGCCCAAAGTAATCTCGACAAGGTCGTTGGTGAGATGGAGGGAGCACTCAATTTTATGGGTCTTAATGTCGAGCCGATGCAGCTGGGCAAGGCGCCACGCATGCCGGAGACAAGTTCAGTGCTCAGCGATCACCTGGTGTTTGGACGTGAAGAAGAACAGTGCCAGCCTGCCAGGTGATCAGTTTGCTGGGCGTACCACCCACCATCCTGAGATCATCTGCGAAGAGATTGAGAGGAGAGAGTAGGAGAGCCAAACCTCCTGCGATGGTGGAGCAAGTTGTTACCCCTACTGTGTTGCCAATAGTTGGCATAGGCGGGGTCGGTAAAACTACGCTTGCTCAGTTAGTCTACAATAACCCAAGAGTGAAAGCTCACTTTGACCTGAGAATGTGGGTTTGTGTATCAGACCTCTTCGACATAAAAAGGGTCACCAAAGAAATTCTGGAGCACACCTCTGCTGAAGCACTGTATTCACTAGCAAGCTTGAATACTCTTCAGGTCGAACTCAGCAAACAGCTGACAGAGGAGAAATTTCTTCTTGTTCTCGATGATGTATGGCCCAGTGCCAATGAGGAATGGCCAAGATTCTCAGCGCCGCTGAGGCATGGACGTCAAGGCAGCATGGTCCTAGTGACAACTAGATCTCTAACGGTTGCCGACCTTGTTGCCACCACTGAGCCCGCAGCTGTTGTTGAACTGCAAGGCCTGCCTACTGATATATACTGGGACTTCTTCATCAAGTGCTCATTCGGTAAAGAGTGTCCTCAGATGTATCCTCAGCTGCAAGAAATTGGCCGTTCCATTGTCTCTAGGTTGTGCGGGTCTCCTCTAGCTGCCAAAACTCTTGGGCGTTTGTTGAATGCAGAGCTGTCAGAGCGACATTCGAGGAGTATCCAGAACAGCGAACTGTGGGAGCTAGCACATCAAGATAATGAGATATTACCGGCCCTTCGTCTGAGCTACTTGTACCTCCCGCAGAAACTTAAAAGATGCTTTGCATTATGCTGTATGTTTCCCAAGGATTATAGCTTCGAAAGAGATGAGATAATTGACCTTCGGGCATCACACGGCTTTGTTGCACCAGCAGGTAGCATGCGCCTTGAAGATGTTGGGAGTAAATATTTGGATGATCTAAGTAGCTAGTTTCAACTTCAAGCTGATCACAGGTTCCCTGGGCTAAGTAGATATGTAATGCATGACTTGATCCATGACATGGCACAGTCTGTTTCAGTGGGTGAGTGCTTCTTGCTGCAAGATCCTAGTAGCTATCAGACCCTGAGAAGAATGCCACAAACAGTTCGACATCTGTCAGTTGACGTGGGTGATGCAGCTCTAAGTAAAATGCCAACAAGCCACGAAAATTTGAACAAATTGCGTTTTCTTAGGTTCGGAACCAAATTTGAGGTTGAGATCTCATGGTTTAGTCAGCTCTCTAACATCCTCTTTTTGAGCCTGAAAGGCTGCAAGCTGGTAAAGCTACCTGAGAGCCTTTGTGTCCTGAATCGTCTTCGCTACCTTGATATATCTCATAGTAGCATTCAAGAATTCCCTGAAAAGTTCTGGTGCCTTTACAACCTACAAGTAGTTGATGCCAGTCGTACAAGGTTGCAAACAATTCATGAGGGAGTAACAAAGCTAGTCAACTTGCGCCGTCTGGCACTGCCAGTGAAGTCCTCCCATGAGTTATCTAAGATAAGTGGAATTGGGAGTCTGTCTTGTCTGAGGAACTTGAGCTATTTTAGGGTCGGAAAGGTGAGTGGCCGCAAAATCGGTGAGCTGAAGGGCATGAACCAGCTCAGTGGGATGCTATCTATCAGAAATATTGGTAGAGTTCAGAGTATTGCAGAAGCTACGGAGGCTAGCCTTGTTGACAAGCAATACCTCGAGGAGTTGGTACTGGAGTGGCGAGTGCAGACATGCGGCTGGAGGATGGTTGAAAGCGAAGTTTTTGAAGGCCTGCATCCTCCTTCAAGAATTGAGCGACTTAGAGTCGAATGCTTTGGGGGCGATGTTGCGCCAAGCTGGTTTAAACCTGAAAGCCTACCAAATGTGAGAAATCTGCATCTTTCACGGTGTCGCTCACTCAGGTATTTGTTGATCCGCTTTCCCTCCCTTGATCAGCTGGTGCTATGGGAGGTTGGCATCGAAGAACTCACAGCTCTTGCCGACGGTGTTGCCACGGAGGCAAGCAGCAATCGTGGCCATTCCCCACTTCCAAGCCTAGCTAGCTTGAGACTTTTTAGCTGTCGTAAGCTGACAAATCTTGACCACTTCTTGCGCCCGCAGTATCTGCCATTCATCAAATCGATCGAGATTGTGTGGTGTACAAGTCTACTGTCGATGCCAGTCTCTAGTTTTGAGGGTTTTGTTTGTTTACAAGATCTCAAGATCCATTCCTGCAGGAAGTTGGTGTGCCCAAGCGAAGCAATTGTTTTGCCTCCTTCACTCCAACGACTTTCCATTTGCTACTGCGGCGAACTTGACAAGTCATTTCGACCGGCCTGCTTAGAGAACCTTGCCTCTCTAATCCTTGTGCAATTGGAAGGCTGTCACAACGTGGAGGTCGTTGCACTGAACTGCATCAGCACAAGCGTAAGATGCCTGGTTCTTCGTCACTGTTCCGAGTTAGCATCCATTGGAGGATCAGAAGCTGCTCTTTCATCCATACAGCATGTTGACATATCTGACTGCCCTAAGCTTGTTGAGGTGCAACAACCGTTGTTAAATCAGGGATTGTCGATGCCTAGGGACAAGGAACTGCATACATTTCTCCAATATACCTGGTAGTAAATGTAATATCTCTAGTTTTTCTTTTTTGGGATGCAAAATCTGTATGCCCTGAACTAGAAGAATAAGGGAAATGTCTTGGCCAAGTTTAAGTTTCCAAATATAGGTATGTTCTAGTTGTTTTCATCAAGCACATCCCCTTTGGGTTGCTAACCGCGTACTCCACCTGTATAGCTGAGTTTAATGTTGGATGAAACAATTGGAGGGTATTTCATATTTGAAATGGAAAAGGAGAAGTAGCTTCTGTTACTACCCCTAGAAGAAAAAATGTTTCTGTTTGCCACGTAGCTGAATTTCTATCTTAGAAGAAGACACTGAAATGAAAATTAACTGAACATGCCTGTATGGTCCAATTGATCGATGTCTTCATTTGTACATGAACTCCGTCATCTTCTCTTAACTGAGGCTTTCTCAATGCACCTAGGCACCATGGTTGCAATTCGCCACAATAGCTTCAGAAAATGGAGAATGAGAAACGGGAGGCACCAACAGGAACACCATGGGTGCCCTTATTTACCATTTTCTTGTGAAAATATCACTTCATAGAGTGTCGCATATTATACAGCTAATCTTGGTATTCTCTTTGTTTCATAATGCAAGGCATATTAGGACTTGTAAGACAAGGTCCGATCAACAGCTACTCTGTTTTCTTTTTGCGATAAACACTTGCATTACTCAAAAGGCATCAGGAATTACAATGTTTTCACAAGTGTCTGCTAAACCCTCCGGACCCGAGAAAAACCACACTGCCGTACTAGTGTTTGTTCTAGCAAAATTTGTCATAAAATAGCTACTACTATGCTGACAACTCTTAACATGAATAATATAAGTTTGTGGAGACTTCAGCAAGGTTTTTATCTCCTCAATCATGGCCATATGGATAGAACGATCCATGTCTTCAGCTTGTAGATGTTTGACAAGCTCCAAGCAATCCACCTCAATAACTCTCTTAATACGCACTTTATTTACAGTACATAAAAATCAGGCATGTCATTGGATTTAATATTTAAAAATGCTTATATGGTTTTTTTTTGAAATAGAGCTAATTAATAAGCTTTGCCTTATTTATGAAGAAGAAACTGCCCAAATTTTAAGAGAAAATCGGACGAAAACATAAACAACAGGGCACGCCCACCCAATCACCGTCCACACACTCTCACCAACGGCCAAACCTAGCAGAAGACACGGACACCCGAAGAACAGAGCCACACGAGCGAACACTCTAGATACGACACATTTACACACCGCTGACAAACTCGTGGAAACTTCAAACGGAGGCCGAGCTACATGTAGCCCTTTATTTGCAAACACTCAGAATTCATATTTCAAAGATTTAAAAAAAACTGAATCAAAATTCTACATATAGCTAATGATGTATAAAATCTCAATACAAACTATTTTATATTTTAGACTACACAAAAATAACAAATTCTGATATTTTTTGTAGTGAATAATGCACATTTTAAGACTATAATTTTTTTTTTCAGATTTTGTTAATTTCGTGTAGCCTAGAATACAAATTAATTCGCATTGAGATTTAACACCATTGTAGCATACATCATTGGCTCCTTCCAGAATTTTGTTTCGGATATTTTAAGACTTTAAAATAAAAATTGAAGTGTTTGCTAAACTCGTACAATATGTCTTTCAAACCCTTGTCTTATTATCAGGGAACAGGGAGTACCCGGTTAATGAGTCCTGAACCCTACAAATCCTCGGCAGCAGCGTCGCCGTCACAAACACTCAGGCTCGAGACCATGGATCCGCCGCCGCAGCCTTCACACCACCAGCACCACCACCACCGGCTCCACCTCCGTCTCGATCCCGGCCACCACCACCACATCCACATCCAACTCTGCCACCACACCGCCCACCTCCTTCCCGCCGCCGCCTCTTGTGCCCACTTCCAGCAGCAGTACCCGCAGTCGCTGTTCCCCTACCCGCCGAGCGCGGCGCCTTGGCACCCGGAAGGAGGACCAATGGCCGGACCGCAGGTAGAGGCGGCGAGGGAGTCGGAGGAGCCGGCCCTGCAGGTGGGACAAGAAGACGTTTATCTGGAAGGGGAAGAGGAGGAGGATGAGGAGCCGGTGTTCGTGCTGACGGACGAGTGGGCGGAGTTCTTCGCCAAGGCCGACGCCAAGAGGAAGCTGGGTAAATAAATCTCTTTCTCTCCACACCAATTTCCCCAATCAGCGATGGCTTCTTCCACATCGTCTGCCCAAAGCTCAATCTTGACTAATGGTGAACTTCTGCAGCCAAGCAGCAGAAGAAGAAGGATCGGAAGAAGTAGCCAGGCGCGTCAGTGTCATTGGCTCAAACAATGGACAAGGAGGCCGCACAGGGGCTGGCTTTACCACAGCTTATAGCACTTCATACTTTTTTACCAGAAGAATTACAGTATTCCCAATGCTTTTTTATCCAGCGTGTAGTAGCAGCAATTTACAACACTTAAGAACTTCACCGATCATCATTGCTATGGTGGAGGGATCTCGTTTTGTTATTGCTGTACTGCGCTCTGCTAATTCATTCAAGCAGACACGTACTTCTCGGCAACTGTTACTGAACAAGTTCTTTTCATTGATCGATACTCTGCCATCACCACAAGCTCTGCAACGGCAACAAAACCAAGTAATGGCAAGTTCACCAAAATGGCAAAATATAGTAGTACGCAAATCAGCAAGCCAACAGCTAGTAACAAGCTAAGTCGCTTAACAGGAACCAGGAATCAGGATGTCTCCAGGTTCTAAACGTCCCGCCAGTCAGCGACCAGCAAAACAAGAGACTGGAGACTAGTGGTAAGATCTTTTGCAGGAGAATTAACATGCTTTAGATACACAAAAGTTATACGGATAGAACTAAGCACAGACTGAGTTCAGTTTCATGCTGTTTTTTTGCACACAACCATTTTCATCCTGGTTCTCCATGAGTCCATGTAATCGTTGTACTTCATGTCCTGCGCTCTCTTTCGCGCGCGGGGGGAGGGGGGGGGGGGTGGGAGGATCCCCACCTGGTATGAGATAGGTGGTCACGCCACAGGTTGGCGTCCACCTTCATTTCCATTTGCTTAAAACGGTAGGACCATAGAGTGAAATCAGAGACAACGTTCCTAATTGTTGTTGCCTGAGATTGGTCTATGTCTCTGAAAACCTTTGCATTGCGAGCATCCAAGATTTTCCAAAGGATGACAAGAGCAACAGAGTTCCAAACCGATCGTGGGAGGTTATTAGGCAGTGTTGTGGCCCAGATATCCGAGAGAGACTATGAGGGTTTGGATCGATGTGGAGTTTGGCTGCAAACTGCTGCTGAGGCCGGATAGGTGAAGAATAGGTGTCTCTGGTCCTCTGATGGCGCGTGGCATCTTGGACGTTCCTCCGAGGAGATGATGTGCTTATGCAAAATATTGGCCCTGGACATTCTTCTGTTGATCGATGAAAAGGCAAAGATCTTGCCAGTCCGAAAATAAAATTTATCCCGGCTACATCTAGCGGTTCTTGTGGAAAAATTCACAACGTGCTTTTTATATTTTTTAGCTGGACTGACACTAGAATTTTTAGCTGGACTTGCCTCGTCTGGCGAGCGAGTGCGCGCTGTGGACCATTTGTGGCAACAATGCTTTTGTGGGCTGAGGATGAGAATGTGTTGCCGACCGGGGGCCAGTCCTATACAACGATCTGGCCGATGAGAATGTGTTGCTCATATTATTTATATCACATAAACGCATACACTATATACTAAATGAGCAAATTTTCGTTCAAACCCTTTTCTTATAATTGTTAGGAATCAATTAGAGTTGGTTTTAGGCTAATAAAGCAGTTAGTAAATTCCCTAGTATGTTCAAGTAGCAGTTAGAATATTTGAGTTTTGTCCAATCGTTGTGCAAAGCGAACTATCGTGTCCTTTTTCAAAGAGACACAAACACTGTAAACACATTGTACATCCGACTGTTCAGGGACTATAAATACCTACGATTACAATCAATGATATCACTCGTTGACTTTCAATCTCTCTGTTTCTTCTCACTCTAGTCATAAGCAAATATGCCAAGGAGAGAAGATAGAAAAAGAAAATTTGTAGAAAACAATTAGATGGAAGAAGAATTGTGTTTAGTGGATAGTGCTACTACTAACATAATTTTAAGGGAAACAAAATACTTCCAAACTCTTACTAAGAGAAATAAAGATGTTATGACTATAATGGGTGGTAAAAAATCAATAATTGGTTTAGGAAGATCCACATTCACACTCCCTATGGCTACTACTCTCTCCTCCTAGTCTAGATATATCTAAATTTTAACAAATATCAGACAACTTCCTCGGATGGAGGGAGTACTATTGTAATAAAAAATGCACTCTTGTATCCTGAATCTACATGCACTCTCATAAGTTCAAAGATATCTGATCAAATGATTTCGTTCTTAAAACTGTAAGATGGATAGACACGTGTTGACTAGGCAATCGCGTGCTCACCTATACACGTGATCAACGAGCTTCATTCCAAAAACTGAGTGGACTTGGTGACCGAATGGATAAAAAAGATTTGCTTTTAGCAAAAAAAAAAACAACGGATATGAGGAACAAACTCTTGAAAATTCCCCTCATTTTCATCCGGATTATACTATACATACATCAAACCCGCATCTTATGTTGCGCACAAAATAGTTCTTCAAAATCTTGATAAATTCAAGACTAGGCACAATCACCTTGGTATGATGAGAAAAAATATAGGCAATTATGTTGATCATAAGCTATCCCACCTCAAAGTTAAAAATGTGTCACTTAATTTTCTAGAAAGAATTCAAGGAGATATATGTGGTCCAATACAACCTTTATCTGGACCATTTAGGTACTTTATGGTGCTAATTGATGCATCTACTAGATGGTCACATGCATGTTTATTATCTACATGTAATCATGCCATTGAATAATTAACCGCTCAAATTATCAAAATAAGAGGAAATCACCCCAAAGACAGGATTAAAATAATAAGAATGGATAATGCAGCTGAATCCAGTTTCACACACATTTAGTGATTATTGTATTGCTTTAGGCATTTTGTTCTACTCGTGCAACAGATCTACGTATAGGTACGACTCTGATACCACTGAAGGGTTCGTAGCATAGAAAACAAAAAAATTCTACCGCAAGAACGAATAAAACCAAGATCCAATCTATGGAAAAGCCAAGATCTAATCTATGAGATATGAGCAACGAGATAGATGAGAAACTAACCCTCTAAGATTCAAAGACTTAACGAGATCCAATCTCGTGGTTAATGAAGAAGCTCCTTCCGGTGCTGCGATCCGGCAACACTTGTGTACTCGATCACACGTACGGAGTCGATGAAGACGTCCCTCTCCCCGTTCCAACATGTTGCGGAGGTATTAGACCCCCTCGAAATCCCAGCAGCACGACAGCGTGGTGTTGGTGGTGGAGAAAAATTCCTGCAGGGCTTCGCCTAAGCCAGCGCATGAAGACGGAGGAGGGAGGAGAGGTGGTGGCTAGGGTTGGGGAGGGGCAAGTGAATGTCCACCCCCTCACCTCTATTTATAGAGGGAGGGTGCGGCTAGGGTTGCCCCCTTGGCCCACCTCCTCCTAGTGCTGGCTGGGAGGGGGAAGAAATCTTCCCCCAAGTCTCCCACCCTAATTTTTAGGGATTTGATCTTATCCCTTCTGGATTCAATCTTATCTCTAGGGGGCTAGCCTGCTGGGCTTCTTGGGCCTGGTGCAGCTAGCCCATGAGGCCCCCGCAGCATTCCCTTAGCCCATGTGGCCCCTCCTAGGGTGGTGGGTCCACGGCGGCCCGCTAGAATCTTTTAGAAACTCCGGTCAAAACACCGAAACTTTTCCCGAACCTCGGGAGATGACTTTCATTATATGAATCTTATTCTCCGGACCTCCTCGTGACGTCCTTGAAACCATCCGAGACTCTGAACAACATTCGGTCTCCAACTCATATTCCATATCTACTTAAACAACATCGAACCTTAAGTGTGCCACCCTACGGTTCGCGAACTATGCAGACATGATCGAGACACCTCTCTGATCAATAACCAATAGCGGGACCTGGAGATCCATAATGGCTCACACATATTCAACGATGACTTCGTGATCGAAAGAACCATTAACATACACTACCGATTCCCTTTGTCGCGCGATACTTCACTTATCCGAGGTTCGATCATCGACATCTCCATACCTAGTTCAACCTCGTTACTGATAAGCTCTCTTTTATCGCACAGTGATATGTCATCGCTTGTGACCTAGTCACATGTTTGCAAGCTAATTGGATGTCATTCCACCGAGAGGGCCTAGAGTATATCTATCCGTCATTTGGATGTACAAATCCCACTCTTGATCCATGCGCTTCAAATCATATTTTCAGAATACCCAATGCCACCTTTATAACCATCCAATTACGAAGTGGCGTTTGATGTCATCAAAGCATCCATTCGGTGCTGGTGATTAACATGATCTCATGGTCGAAGGATTAGGTTACTATTTATCTGAAAGCTTGTAGCAAAACGAACTTAATGACTTGATCTTATGCTATGCTTACTATGGGTGTGTATCCATCACATCATTCTTCTAATGATATGATCTTGTTATTAATAACATCCAATGTTCATGATCAGGAAACCATGATCATCTATTAATCAACAAGCTAGTTTAACAAGAGGCTTACTAGGGACTCTGTTATGTTTACAAACGCACAAGTATTAATGTTTCCTGTTAATACAATCATAACATGGGATGCAAACATTTATCATAAACACAAAGATATAATAATAACCAATTTATTATTGCCTCTTGGGCTTATGTGCAACAAACCCCTCCACCGATGTGTCACCACGTGTTGCTTCATTAACTGGTGCTACATTGTTAGCTAGTTATTGCTGATGAAATGCTCCTTTTGAAGATGTTGAACTAGTGCTTTTGATGTCCTTCATGGTTAAGATCATGCACTTGCTGATGCTGATGAAATTCGTTTGCTCCTCTTGCCGAGGCCCTCCGCAATAAGAACTGTTGGCCGCAAAGCAGCGTCCTCGACATCCTCAACATCGACCTGGCCAGCAGTGGCGGCGAGGAGGAAGATGAAGATGGCGTTGACGGTGTTGACTTCCACGACCAATTTATGCCGAATCCTCACAACTTCGACCATCTCTGCCTACCTTTTCCCACCTGTGGCAGGAGTGTTGTGATGGATGGCGGGTCACTCGACATTGAAGGAGCTTGTGAGAATTCCTGTATCTGGGCTTTCCGAAGCTTGGAAGCATTTTCGGCGAGCATCATCTTGACGGCTGCATGTTGTTTGTTAACGCCGGTGAGCTCCGTCATCCTTTGAACCTCCTCGGAGGCCTTCTTTTAGGTCAGCGGCCGCGCCCAACGTCGACAATGTAGCAAGTGGTTTTCTCCTCGCGGTGGTGCTCGACGGCGGTGCAGCTGACCTCTGGCTTGGCAAAGGAGATAGTGAGGGACCTGATTGCTTTCTACATCTTTCAGTGAGGTCTCCTCCACATATACTAGGGACTCATGTTTTATTTTCTCTTTCTTTTGGGATCCTCTGTTATAATGTACACCTGCACTGTTTGGATATTAATATAAGGGCATCTCCAGCGGCGCGACGCAAACGGACGCTCAGCGTCCATTTGCGACCGCTCTGACCGAAAATGCGTATGGGCCCTCCTCCAGCTTGGCGACGCATAGTGACCGGGCCATCCGCGGCGACGCAAACCTGACCCAAATATGCGCCAGGTTTGCGTCTCCGCGGACAATGTGCGGTCGCGGAAAGTGTCCGCGTTCGTTGCATCCGGGCCCCGTCGGTAGTGACTAGGTAACCATAATATTTGTTCATTACTATTGATTAGCCAAAAGGACCATCTTTACAGAGATGGTTAGTCGAGTTAACCTAAAACTACGACGGCCGTACCTACTCGCCGCCGCGCGGCCTACTACTGGCCGTCGGAAGGGCCGGCGCCGTCGTCGAAGCGGGAGCGCTTCGCACACTCCGCGCGCCGCGCACGGTGGCGAACGGACATCTCCTCCTGGCGGCTGCAGCTTTCGAGGGCCTCGGCCAGGTTGGAGTCCCACACAACTGCCCTGGCGATAGAGCTGGCCTCCGCCTCCGCCGCCGCCTGGGCCGCCGCCGCCGCTTCCTCCTTCGCCTGGGCCGCCGCATGCAACCCCGCCAGCTGGGCGAGGAAGCGGGCCCTGTCCCTAGCCGCCTCTTCCACCGCTTCGTCCCTGACGGTGATGGCGGCCGCTAGCTCCCGGTTCTCCTGCTCGACCCGCGCGGGAGAAGGGCCCCTACGCTGGAGCGAGTCCAGGTCGGAGCACATTAACCCCCCAGCCATGGCGATCACATAGCTGTGAGCTTCCTCCTCCGCCAACCAAGCCTGACGGCGATGGGCGTCCCCAGCCAGGGACTCAAAGGACGCGACCAGAATGAACTGGTCGCCGGCGCACTCGAAGCGGCCGGGCACGGGGGGGGGGGGGCGTCGTCCGCGATGTCATGGATGACGGCGTCCGCTGGAGGGGCCTGATACGTCTCCGACGTATCGATAATTTCTTATGTTCTATGCCATATTATGCATGATACCTACATGTTTTATGCACACTTTATGTCATATTCGTGCATTTTCTGGAACTAACCTATTAACAAGATGCCGAAGTGCCGGTTCACGTTTTCTGCTGTTTTTGGTTTCAGAAATCCTAGTAACGAAATATTCTCGGAATTGGACGAAACGAAGACCCGGGTTCCTATTTTCACCGGAAGCATCCAGAACACCCGGGAAGGACCGGAGGGGGGCATCGGGCCCCGGACCATAGGCCGGCGCGGCCCGGGCCCTGGCCGCGCCGCCATATGGTGTGGCCACCCCTTCGACCCTCTGCGCCGCCTCTTCGCCTATATAAAGCCTCCGTCGCGAAAACCACGAGGCGAAGAACCACGATACGAAAAACCTTCCAGAGCCGCCGCCATCGCGAAGCCAAGATGCGGGGGACAGGAGTCTCTGTTCCGGCACCTGCCGGAGCGGGGAAGTGCCCCGGAAGGCTTCTCCATCGACACCGCTGCCATCTCCACCGCCATCTTCATCACCGCTGCTGCTCCCGTGAGGAGGGAGTAGTTCTCCATCGAGGCTCGGGGCTGTACCGGTAGCTATGTGGTTCATCTCTCTCCTATGTACTTCAATACAATAATCTCATGAGCTGCCTTACATGATTGATATTCATATGATGATGCTTGTAATCTAGATGTCACTATGCTAGTCAAGTGAGTTTTACTTATGTGATCTCCGGAGACTCCTTGTCCCACGAGTGTAAAGGTGACAGTGTGTGCACCGTGTGGGTCTCTTAGGCTATATTTCACAGAATACTTATTCACTTGTTGAATGGCATAGTGAGGTGCTTATTTATATCTCTTTATGATTGCAATGTGTTTGTATCACAATTTATCTATGTGCTACTCTAGCAATGTTATTAAAGTAGTTTTATTCCTCCTGCACGTGTGCAAAGGTGACAGATGTGTGCACCGTGTTAGTACTTGGTTTATGCTATGATCATGATCTCTTGTAGATTGCGAAGTTAACTATTGCTATGATAATATTGATGTGATCTATTCCTCCTACATATGCATGAAGGTGACAGTGTGCATGCTATGTTAGTACTTGGTTTAGTCTTTTGATCTATCTTACACTAAAGGTTACTAAAATATGAGCATTATTGTGGAGCTTGTTAACTCCGGCATTGAGGGTTCGTGTAATCCTACGCAATGTGTTCATCATCCAACAAGAGTGTAGAGTATGCATTTATACTGTTACTGTTATGTGATCAATGTTGAGAGTGTCCACTAGTGAAAGTCTAATCCCTAGGCCTTGTTCCTAAATATCGCTATCGCTGCTTGTTTACTTGTTTTCTTGCGTTACTACTTGCTGCGTTACTACTGCTTGTTTCTTGTCCTGGGCAAAGCACTTTTCTGGTGCCGTTGCTACTACTTATTCATACCACCTGTATTTCACTATCTCTTCGCCGAACTAGTGCACCTATTAGGTGTGTTGGGGACACAAGAGACTTCTTGCTTTGTGGTTGCGGGGTTGCATGAGAGGGATATCTTTGACCTCTTCCTCCCCGAGATTCGATAAACCTTGGGTGATCCACTTAAGGGAAACTTGCTTGCTGTTCTACAAACCTCTGCTCTTGGAGGCCCAACACTGTCTACAAGAATAGAAGCTCCCGTAGACATCAAGCACTTTTCCGGCGCCGTTGCCGGGAGGAAAGGTAAACGGCACTCACACACGGCAACCCCGGCAACTAGCCACTTTTCTGGCGCCGTTGCCGGGGAGGAAAGGTAAAAGGCTCTCATACTCCGGTCCCAGGTAAGAGTACTTTTCTGGCGCCGTCGTGTGTGTGCTCGAAGCTATTTCCTTTAGATCCTGCAATTGCATCTTTTTGTTTCTTGTTTACACTAGTTGGGCATAATGGACAACAATGAGCTTCTTATTCAATTTCCTGATTTAAAACTTGGATTGTTTGATGCGAAAATTAAAAAACCTATGGAATCTTATTTGCATGCTGGTAGTAATATTAGTATGAACGCTTTGAACACCATTGTTGATAATAATGTAGAAAGTTCTAAGCTTGGGGAAGCTGGTTTTCATGATCTTTTTAGTCCCCCAAGCATTGAGGAGAAAATTTTCTTTGATGATACTTTGCCTCCTATTTATGATGATTATAATAGTGGTCTTTTGGTACAACCTACTATGGAGGATAAATTTGATTATGATTACAATATGCCTCCTATATTTGATGATGAGAATAATAATGATAGCTACTTTGTTGAATTTGCTCCTACTACAATTAATAAGAATAACTATGCTTATGTTGGGAGTAGTACTAATTTTATGCATGAGACTCATGATAAGAATGCTTTATGTGATAGTTATATTGTTGAGTTTGCTCATGATACTACTGAAAGTTATTATGAGAGAGGAAAATATGGTTGTAGAAATCTTCATGTTACTAAAACACCTCTCTATGTGCTGAAATTTTTGAAGCTATACTTGTTTTATCTTCCTATGCTTGTTACTTTGCTCTTCATGAACTTGTTTATTTACAAGATTCCTATGCATAGGAAGCATGTTAGACTTAAATATGTTTTGAATTTGCCTCTTGATGCTCTCTTTTGCTTCACATACTATCTTTTGCGAGTGCATCATTAAAGCTGCTGAGCCCATCTTAATGGCTAAAAAGAAAGAACTTCTTGGGAGATAACCCATGTGTTATTTTGCTACAGTACTTTGTTTTATATTTGTGTCTTGGAAGTTGTTTACTACTGTAGCAACCTCTCCTTATCTTACTTTTGAGTTTTGTTGTGCCAAGTAAAGTCTTTGATAGTAAAGTAAGTACTAGATTTGGATTACTGCGCAGTTCCAGATTTCTTTGCTGTCACGAATCTGGGTCTACCTCCCTGTAGGTAGCTCAGAAAATTAAGCCAATTTACGTGCATGATCCTCAGATATGTACGCAACTTTCATTCAATTTGAGCATTTTCATTTGAGCAAGTCTGGTGGCCTAATAAAATCCATCTTTACGGACTGTTCTGTTTTGACAGATTCTGCCTTTTATTTCGCATTGCCTCTTTTGCTATGTTGGATGAATTTCTTTGATCCATTAATGTCCAGTAGCTTTATGCAATGTCCAGAAGTGTTAAGAATGATTGTGTCACCTCTGAACATGTTAATTTTTATTGTCCACTAACCCTCTAATGAGTTGTTTCGAGTTTGGTGTGGAGGAAGTTTTCAAGGGTCAAGAGAGGAGGATGATATACTATGATCAAGAAGAGTGAAAGCTCTAAGCTTGGGGATGCCCCGGTGGTTCACCCCTGCATATTTCAAGAAGACTCAAGCATCTAAGCTTGGGGATGCCCAAGGCATCCCCTTCTTCATCGACAAATTATCGGGTTCCTTCTCTTGAAACTATATTTTTATTCGGTCACATCTTATGTACTTTACTTGGAGCGTCCGTGTGCTTTTATTTTCGTTTTGTTATTTTCATTCTCTGAATAAATTCATGCTTGTGTGGGAGAGAGACACGCTCCGCTGGTTCATATGAACACATGTGTTCTTCGCTTTATCTTTTAGTGTTCATGGCGAAGGTTAAAACTGCTTCGTTCATTTTTATATGGTTGGATACGGAAAATGCTACATGTAGTAATTGGTATGATGTCTTGGATAATGTGATACTTGGCAATTGTTGTGCTCATGTTTAAGCTCTTGCATCATATACTTTGTACCTATTAATGAAGAAATACATAGAGCATGCTAAAATTTGGTTTGCATAATTGGTCTCTCTAAAGTCTAGATAATTTCTAGTATTGAGTTTGAACAACAAGGAAGACGGTGCAGAGTCTTATAATGTTTACAATATGTCTTTTATGTGAGTTTTGCTGCACCGGTTCATCCTTGTGTTTGTTTCAAATAACCTTGCTAGCCTAAACCTTGTATCGAGAGGGAATACTTCTCATGCATCCAAAATCCTTGAGCCAATAACTATGCCATTTGTGTCCACCATACCTACCTACTACATGGTATTTCTCCGCCATTCCAAAGTAAATTGCTTGAGTGCTACCTTTAAATAATTCAAAATTTATCACCTCTGATTTGTGTCAATGTTTTATAGCTCATGAGGAAGTATGTGGTGTTTTATCTTTCGATCTTGTCATTTACTTCGACGGACTTTCACAATGGACTAGTGGCACATCCGCTTATCCAATAATTTTGCAAAAAGAGCTGGCAATGGGGTTCCCGGCCCAGGTTAATTAACTTGCATTAATAATTCTCTTCACATGTTTTGCTCCGATTCATCGGTAAGCAACTTAATTTTGCAAATAGACACTCCTTCATGGTATGTGATTGTTGGAAGGCACCCGAGGATTCGGTTAGCCATGGCTTGTGTAAGCAAAAGGTTGGGAGGAGTGTCATCCATAAATAAAGAAAAACTAAACTAAAGTACATGTGTAAACAAAAGAGAAGAGGGATGATCTACCTTGCTTGGTAGAGATAACGTCCTTCATGGGAGCCGCTCTTGAAAGTCTGGTTGATGAGGTAGTTAGAGTGCCCACTACCATTCGTTGACAACAACAAACACCTCTCAAAACTTTACTTTTATGCTCTCTTTATGTTTTCAAAAACCAAAGCTCTAGCACAAATATAGCAATCGATGCTTTTCCTCTTTGAAGGACCTTTCTTTTACTTTTTATGTTGAGTCAGTTCACCTATCTCTCTCCACCTCAAGAAGCAAACACTTGTGTGAACCGTGCATTGATTCCTACATACTTGCATATTGTACTTGTTATATTACTCTATGTTGACAATTATCCATGAGATATACATGTTACAAGTTGAAAGCAACCGCTGAAACTTAATCTTCCTTTGTGTTGCTTCAATGCCTTTACTTTGATTTATTGCTTTATGAGTTAACTCTTATGCAAGACTTATTAATACTTGTCTTGAAGTACTGTTCATGAAAAGTCTTTGCTTTATGATTCACTTGTTTACTCATGACATTACCATTGTTTTGATCGCTGCATCCACTACATATGTTTACAAATAGTATGATCAAGGTTATGATGGCATATCACTTCAGAAATTATCTTTGTTATCGTTTTACCTGCTCGGGACGAGCAGAACTAAGCTTAGGGATGCTTGATACGTCTCCGACGTATCGATAATTTCTTATGTTCTATGCCATATTATTGATGATACCTACATGTTTTATGCACACTTTATGTCATATTCGTGCATTTTACGGAACTAACCTATTAACAAGATGCCGAAGTGCCGGTTCTGTTTTCTGCTGTTTTTGGTTTCAGAAATCCTAGTAACGAAATATTCTCGGAATTGGACGAAACGAAGACCCGGGTTCCTATTTTCACCGGAAGCATCCGGAACACCGGGAAGGACCGAGGGGGCATGCGGGCCCCCGGACCATAGGCCGGCGCGGCCCGGGCCCCGGCCGCGCCGCCATATGGTGTGGCCACCCCTTCGACCCTCTGCGCCGCCTCTTCGCCTATATAAAGCCTCCGTCGCGAAAACCCCGAGGCGAAGAACCACGATACGAAAAACCTTGCGGAGCCGCCGCCATCGCGAAGCCAAGATGCAGGGGACGGGAGTCTCTGTTCCGGCACCTGCCGGAGCGGGGAAGTGCCCGGAAGGCTTCTCCATCGACACCGCTGCCATCTCCACCGCCATCTTCATCACCGCTGCTTGCTCCCATGAGGAGGGAGTAGTTCTCCATCGAGGCTCGGGGCTGTACCGGTAGCTATGTGGTTCATCTCTCTCCTATGTACTTCAATACAATAATCTCATGAGCTGCCTTACATGATTGAGATTCATATGATGATGCTTGTAATCTAGATGTCACTATGCTAGTCAAGTGAGTTTTACTTATGTGATCTCCAGGAGACTCCTTGTCCCACGAGTGTAAAGGTGACGGTGTGTGCACCGTGTGGGTCTCTTAGGCTATATTTCACAGAATACTTATTCATCTGTTGAATGGCATAGTGAGGTGCTTATTTATATCTCTTTATGATTGCAATGTGTTTGTATCACAATTTATCTATGTGCTACTCTAGCAATGTTATTAAAGTAGTTTTATTCCTCCCGCACGTGTGCAAAGGTGACGATGTGTGCACCGTGTTAGTACTTGGTTTATGCTATGATCATGATCTCTTGTAGATTGCGAAGTTAACTATTGCTATGATAATATTGATGTGATCTATTCCTCCTACATATGCATGAAGGTGACGAGTGTGCATGCTATGTTAGTACTTGGTTTAGTCTTTTGATCTATCTTACACTAAAGGTTACTAAAATATGAGCATTATTGTGGAGCTTGTTAACTCCGGCATTGAGGGTTCGTGTAATCCTACGCAATGTGTTCATCATCCAACAAGAGTGTAGAGTATGCATTTATACGTTACGTTATGTGATCAATGTTGAGAGTGTCCACTAGTGAAAGTCTAATCCCTAGGCCTTGTTCCTAAATATTGCTATCGTTGCTTGTTTCTTGTTTCTTTGCGTTACTACTTGCTGCGTTACTACTGCTTGTTTCTTGTCCTGGGCAAAGCACTTTTCTGGTGCCGTTGCTACTACTTATTCATACCACTCGTATTTCACTATCTCTTCGTCGAACTAGTGCACCTATTAGGTGTGTTGGGGACACAATAGACTTCTTGCTTTGTGGTTGCGGGGTTGCATGAGAGGGATATCTTTGACCTCTTCCTCCACGAGATTCGATAAACCTTGGGTGATCCACTTAAGGGAAACTTGCTGCTGTTCTACAAACCTCTGCTCTTGGAGGCCCAACACTGTCTACAAGAATAGAAGCTCCCGTAGACATCAGGGCCGCCATGGCCCCCGTGAGCTCCGCCCTGGCGTCGGCGAGAACGACCATGGCGTTGGCGATCTCCGCCCTGGTCGCCGCGAGGCGCCCTTCTGCGCGCGCTGCCGCCTCCGCCTCCGCCGCCTCCCGGTCCAGCTGCTCGGCCTCAACGCTGGGGTCGGCTACCTCCTCGTCCTCATCCGGGTGGAGGTGGTGGCTGAAAGGATCGTATGCCGCACCTAGAGGGGGGGGGGGTGAATAGGTGCTAAGCAATTTTTAGTTCTTTTTCAATTTAGGCTTGACACAAAGGTAAATTCTCTAGATATGCAACTAAGTGAATTTACCTATATGACAAGATAAGCAACTAAGCACGATACAGCTACACAATATAAGAGATAGAATAGGATAGAGGTAACCGAGAGTGGAGCACGCGATGACACATAGATGATTCCCGTAGTTCCCTTCCTTTGCAAGAAGGTACGTCTACATTTGGAGGAGTGTGGTTGCTACGAAAGCCAAACCAACAGCCACGAAGGCTTCACTCGGATCTCCCGTGAGCAACGCCACGAAGGCCTAGCCCACTTCCACTAAGGGATTTCCTCGAGGCGGAAACCGGGCCTTTACAAGGTTCTTGGGGCACACATCCACAACTGAATTGGAGGCTCCCAAATGCTGTAACAATACAACAATCAACAACAACACATCAACACAAATCAACTAGGGAACCAAATAGGAACACTAGCATGAGATCCCTCAAACAAATGAGGGGGAAATGAAAAACGCTTCGGTGAGGATGTAGATCGGTGGCTTCTCCTTCGAATCTCCAAAGATCAAGAGATTTGGTTGGGGGGGGGGGGGAAGGAGATCTTGCAAATCTTGTGTTTCTTGAGGTGGCTCTAATGGAGGTGAAGCTTGGCAGATTTCTTGTGCAATGATTGAGCAAAGGGGGAAGGAAGAAGAAGAGGGGTATAAATACCCCTCCCCAAAATCCAGCCGTTGAGCCTTCGGGGGCCGGATAATCCGGCCCAAGTTAGGGCCGGATAATCCGCCCCCCCGGATAATCCGGCCTCCTGGTACAAAACCAGGACAATGTCCGGGCAATTGTCCGGCCCCTATCCAGAGTTGCTTTTCTTCAGGTCCTTAGCCGTTTTCGAGGGGCCGGATATTCCTGAAATGTCCGGCCCGGATAATCCGGCCCTGGGACAAAACCGGGACAATATCCGGGCAATTGTCCGGCCCCTATACTGAGCTGCTTTTCCTCAAGTCCTTAGCCGAAAAACTGGGGGCCGGATATTTTGGATATATCAGGCCCGGATTATCCGGCCTGATGAACTTTTTGCTGATTCTTTTTGACAGCTCTGACCACATCCAACACACATACACATATATCTATATAATCCCTGTACCACTTAAACAAACATTAGTGTATCACATACATTGACATCAAACACTCAAAACATAATATGAGAGATGTTCTTTCAATCTCCCCCTTTTTGGTGTTTGATGAAAATATACGGATTTGCAAGAGAATCGCTATAGAGACAAGCATGATGGCAAAACATAGAGGCACTCCCCCTACATCTGTGCATATAAGTAATTTGCATTTGAATACAAATACACAACACATAGGAGCGAGGTGCCTCAACACAAGAAGGTATCCATCATGAGCTCTAACAAGAGACATAAACATATATGAAGTTGAGATAGGATGCTAGAAATCATACCCATGTGTAGATATATGATACGGAGATATAGTCATCACACATAATATAATAGCCTTGATCTCAACATATAGAAATCCAAAAACCATAACAATGTCTCACACCACATAGCACATAGTCTTAAACGGAACACAACCAAAGCAAATAGTTCAAATAAGAGGGAGCACAAGCAATAAAGGAATGATAAACGCATATGCTTGTGCCCAAACCATGCAAATCCCCGAGAGAGTTCCTAATAGAACACTTCTCCCCCTTTGGCATCGAGACGCCAAAAAGGGGACAAGCGCGATGCTACTCGCCCCATGGGGATCACTCGGAGGCATCTTCATCATCGGACTCGTACGCCGCTTCTTCTTCTTCTTCCTCATCAGTGTCAGGGGCATCCGGAGAGCGGCGAGTGAGGCTGGACCTTTGAATGCAATCATCAAGATCACTCCACGGAACACGTGCGAGAATGCCACCCACTGTAACCTGGGTGAGCCGGAGGCTGAGGAGGGGGTCCTTGCTCACCACCGAGCTTGTGCGGAATAACTGCTCGAGTATGCTTAATCTCGAACGCTCTCGGCTGGCCGCATAGTTCTCCTTATGGATCTCAATGTTCATGCAAAGGATGTAACGCTGAAACCAAGCTGAGCCTGTTCACTTGTTTCTTCATAGCGGGGAGGTCGGGATGGCGGCGAGGAGCAAATCCACTAGAACGAGCATCACCCATGAAGGAGTCGGGTGGAGGTACGGTAGAGGAGACAGGCTTAAGCTTGTAAGCCTTCTTGACAGAGTGCTTCATCAAAGGGTACCCACTCAAGTCTTCACCACTCACGCCGCAGTGTTGTTGATGAGGAGCTGGATATATGGTGCGTAAGGTATAGTGGTCCGAGAGATCATGGCATCACGAATCTCATGGAAGATGAAGTCCATGACATCAATAGTGTAGTTGCGTTCCTCATTCTCATCACGAGCACATCGAAAGCTGAGGTACATGAGATCCACAAGAGTTCCCCGGATTGCATCATTTTTACCACCACTAGGAGCGATGGTGGACCGAAAGAACCTGAGTAACTGACCATAGATGGTAAGCAGCCCCTTGGTCTCTCCCACTTTTCCAGCAGATGTATAGAGATCAAACAGTGCATTCTTATCTGCCCTCTAAGGTCCATGGAGACGACGACCTCCTTCTGCAGGAACTCCAAGAATACCAGCAAAACGGCGCAAGGTGGCCCTACAGTGAGTGGAGCCAGACATCCATTCCATAGTGCGGTCCTCATCTTTCTGGATAGCCAAAGTAGCAAAGAACTGCTTCACCAACTATGGACTATAGTCACATTGAATCTTCATGAGATCCTGCAGGCCCATCTTACCAGTCACCCAGATGGCATCCTCAAAATGATTGTTAACAGCCAGAAGATCCACATCGATAGCTTGCATGGGTCGCACTTTCTTCATGGGCTCATAGATATCCTTGTAGATGAACTCCTGCTCCATGCACCAGTATTTTCTGCCCTCTGTCTCTTCATCCCTTGGGAGGTCTTCATACCAGTTCTTCATGCGGATAGCAGAATAAGAGACAGGATCCATGGTCTTGTAGTTTTCCCTTGAAGCCTTGTTCTTGTGCCTAGATGAGGTTGACTTGCGAGGAGCGTTGGATGCGAACTCATCACTTGACCGGTCAGCCCTTGGGCGTCTCCGAGCACCCCGAGAAGTACGACCTGTGAATAGCAAAGATGGATAGCAAAGAGAAGATAATGCTCATAAGTCATGTATGATACGATAATGTACTCTAGAAACATACGTAAGTCGGTACAAGTCTAGACATGATAGATTAAAACGGAAGCTGCAGCGGCGATGAAGCTCCGGGCCGGATAATCCGGTGTCCCACAGGGGCGGATAATCCGGCCGGGCCGGATAATCCGGTCTTTGCGTGGGCCGGATAATCCGGCCTGCTGAATCTTGCGGTTCTTCCAATCAAAACTTGTCTATGACCAGATCGGCCTCATAGCATTCAAGAGGAGTATACTACAAACGATTTGGAACAACTAGACACCAAATCCACCAAGAAAATAGCACATACAAATCACAACACCTAGGGTTAGGGATTGTGAGTCATACCCGCATCCATTGCGAAAGCCGCTTGGAGGAGAAGCTAGCTAGGGAGGAGGAGCACCCGATCCACCCAAAAACTCCGGGAGGGAGTGGACGGGGCGGCTCCGGCGAGGAGGAAGAGCTCCGGCGACCTTGAGAGGAGAGAGAGGAGAGAGAGGCGCGTGGGGGGTGGTGTGAACCGTTTGCCCCCCCCCGCGGCCTCGTCCTCAACCCTTTCAGGGTGCGCCGAGGCCGGATAATCCGGCCCTAAGTAAGGGCGGATAATCCGGCCGGGCCGGATTTTCCGGGCGCCACGGGGCCGGATTATCCGGTTTTCGGAAATTCCGAGCACCGGAAATCCTGCCTATCTTTAGTTGGTTATTTGCATAGACCCATATGTGATGCAATAATGTATCACGTCACATATAAGAAGCACATTTACCAATAAGATTGGGCGACCTAGATCATCCGACCGAAACTCCTCAAACTCCAAGTTTTTACCAAGTCATGACAAATGAGCAAGATGGAAGTGGCTTATAGGAGAGTGTAGGCTTAGGTTTAGATGGTTCAAACTGTAAATGGTACATGATCACTCAAGTTTGCAAGATATGAGCAAATAAGGCCAAACTAGAGTGATTTCCCATAAGAACATGGAGTTGTCAAATAAAAAGCGATAAGATCCAAATAACTCCAACTCTTCACAAAGAAGAGTGTGGTGGCCTAGGCCACCATATATGAGTGTTGGGGCAAGGCACCGCGAAGATATATCTTGGGTCCAAGCCACTACTCATCATTGAAGCTCACATATCAACATATGATATAAAGAGAATGATTTCTTAATGTTGGCATTATGGGGGAGGGATAGCTCAATAATTTAAACCGCACTCCCCCTATTTCCATGCCCACATCTAAACCAAATAAAGTTTTGAGACAAATGTTTGTTTGCAAGATGGTCAAGCTATACTCCTTGAATCAATGATATTTAGCTCATTCCTCAAATAAGAGAACCTTGCTTCATCAAGAGGCTTCGTGAATATATCGGCAAGTTGATCTTTGGTAGGAACATAGATAAGCTCAATATCACCACGGGCAACATGATCCCTAATGAATTGATTCCGGATCTCAATATGCTTCGTTCTTGAATGTTGCACCGGATTATAGGCAATCTTGATGGCACTTTCATTGTCACACAATAGAGGCACTTCGTCACAAATGACACCGTATTCCTTTAAAGTTTGCCTCATCCATAACAATTGAGTGCATCCACTTGCGGCGGCAACATATTCGGCTTCGGCGGTGAAGAGAGATATACAATTTTGCTTCTTAGAAGACCAACACATCAAGGACCTACCAAGGAATTGGCAAGCCCCGGAAGTTGATTTCCTATCATCCTTGTCACCCGCCCAATCCGCATCGGTATAACCATTGAGAATAAAACTTGAGCCTTTGGGGTACCAAATACCCCATATCTTGGGGTATCAACCAAATATCGAAAGATTCTTTTGAGAGCCATCATGTGGCTCTCCTTAGGAGAAGCTTGATACCTTGCACACACACCAACACTCAACACTATGTCCGGTCTAGATGCACAAAGGTAAAGCAAGGATCCAATCATGGAGCGATATACCTTTTGATCCACCTCTTTACCATTGGGATCTAGTGCAAGATGACATTTGGTGACCATAGGAGTGGCCACACCCTTCATCTCGGTCATCTTGAACCTCTTGAGCATGTCTTGGAGATATTTTGCTTGATTGATGAAGGTTCCTTCCTGTTGGAGATATGCCCAAGAGGAAATAATAAAATGGTTATTATAATATATCTTTGTGTTTATGATAATGTTTACATACCATGCTATAATTGTATTAACCGAAACATTGATACATGTGTGTTATGTGAACAACAAGGAGTCCCTAGTAAGCCTCTTGTATAACTAGCTTGTTGATTAATAGATGATCATGGTTTCATGATCATGAACATTGGATGTTATTAATAACAAGGTTATGTCATTATATGAATGATGTAATGGACACACCCAATTAAGCGTAGCATAAGATCACGTCATTAAGTTATTTGCTATAAGCTTTTGATACATAATTACCTAGTCCTTATGACCATGAGATCATATAAATCACTTATACCGGAAAGGTAATTTGATTACATCAAACACCACTGCGTAAATGGGTGGTTATAAAGGTGGGATTAAGTATCCGGAAAGTATGAGTTGAGGCATATGGATCAACAGTGGGATTTGTCCATCCCGATGACGGATAGATATACTCTGGGCCCTCTCGATGGAATGTCGTCTAATGTCTTGCAAGCATATGAATAAGTTCATAAGAGACCACATACCACGGTACGAGTAAAGAGTACTTGTCAGGAGACGAGGTTGAACAAGGTATAGAGTGATACCGATGATCAAACCTTGGACAAGTAAAATATCGCGTGAAAAAGGGAATTGGTATCGTATGTGAATGGTTCATTCGATCACTAAAGTCATCGATGAATATGTGGGAGCCATTATGGATCTCCAGATCCCGCTATTGGTTATTGGTCGGAGTGAGTACTCAACCATGTCCGCATAGTTCGCGAACCGTAGGGTGACACACTTAAAGTTGGATGTTGAAATGGTAGAACTTGAATATGGAATGGAGTTCGAATATTTGTTCGGAGTCCCGGATGAGATCCTGGACATCACGAGGAGTTCCGGAATGGTCCGGAGAATAAGATTCATATATAGGAAGTCATTTTATAAGATTTAAAATGATCCGGAAGGTTCTATGGAAGGTTCTAGAAGGTTCTAGAAAAGTCCGGAAGAAACCACTAAGGAAGGCGGAGTCCGGAGGGAGTCCACCTCCCATGGCCGGCCAACCCTAAGGGGGAGGAGTCCCAAGTGGACTCCCTAAGGGGCCGGCCACCCCCACATGGAAGGGGGAATCCCACCCCAAGTGGGATTCCCACCTTGGGTAGGTTTCCCTATCACATGGAAGGTGTTGGGTTCGGGTCTTATTCGGAGACTTGTAGTCCAACACTTGGGGCTTCCACCTATATAATGAGGGGCCAAGGGGAGGGGGCCGGCCACCCCAAGACCACAAGGTGGCCGCACCCCCTAGTGGCCGGCGCCCCCTCTCCCAAACCCTAGCGGCCCTCTCTCCTCCACCACATCCCGCACGCTTAGCGAAGCTCCGCCGGGTTTCTCCACCACCACCGACACCACGCCGTCGTGCTGTCGGATTCAAGAGGAGCTACTACTTCCGCTGCCCGCCGGAACGGGGAGGTGGACGTCGTCTTCATCAACAACCGACCGTGTGACCGAGTACGGAGGTGCCGCCCGTTCGTGGCGCCGTGATCAAGATCTTCTACGCGCTTTTGCAAGCGGCAAGTGAACGTCTACCGCAGCAACAAGAGCCTCATCTTGTAGGCTTTGGAATCTCTTCAAGGGTGAGACTCGATAATCCCCTCGTTGCTACCGTCTTCTAGATTGCATCTTGGCTTGGATTGTGTGTTCGCGGTAGGAAAATTTTTGTTTTCTATGCAACGAATCCCTACACTTCCCTCAATTGCTTGATCTCAAAACCAAGGAAGAACTTCATCTCTCCCATCATAGACATCTCAAACCTATCGGTCATAAGCTTTGAGAATTCATCATTGAAAGCTTTGTTAGTCGAGCCAAATATAATATCATCAACATATAATTGGCAAACGAAAAGCTCCCCATTGACCCTCTTAGTAAAAAGAGTGGGGTCAATTAGCCCAACATCAAACCCACGGTCTACCAACAATTTCTTAAGGTGCTTGTACCAAGCTCTAGGAGCTTGTTTGAGACCATAAAGTGCTTTATCAAGCTTGTAGACATGGTTAGGAAAGTTGAGATCCTCGAACCCCGGGGGTTGCTTAACATAAACCTCTTCATGCAACGGACCATTAAGAAATGCACTTTTCACATCCATTTGTTGTAACTTAAAGTTATGATGCGAAGCATAAGCAAGAAGGATACATATGGACTCAAGGCGAGCCACGGGAGCATAGGTTTATCCAAAGCCAATTCCCTCAACTTGAGAGAACCCTTGAGCCACCAATCTTGCCTTGTTCCTCACAACATTTCCAAACTCATCTTGCTTGTTCTTGAAAATCCATTTAGTGCCTATAACATTGCGGCACTCCTTTGGCTTCTTTACTAAGGTCCACACTTTGTTGCGCTTGAAGTTGTTGAGTTCTTCATGCATAGCTTCCAACCAATCCGAATCTTCAAGGGCTTCAAATACTTTCTTGGGTTCCACTAAGGAGATATAAGCATGATGATGGCTAAAGTTAGCCAATTGCCTTCTTGTGGAAACCTTTGCCCTTACATCACCAAGAACCTTGTCATGAGTGTGTCCGCGAAGTTCGAGGTTCCTATCTCTTCTTGCTAGACGACGGGCCTCGATCTCCTCCTTGGTCTTTCTTGGCCTTGGAGGTGTCACTTGATCAACTTGATCATTTGGGTCCCCGTCTTGACCTTCAACTTGAGCTTCCTCATTTGCTTGGGGTTACTCATTCTCATGTGCTTGATCTTGAACAATATTCGGAGAAGGGCAAGAGTTGATTGGATCCTTATTGGAGCCATCATGAATGCTTGGTTGATCTTGACCTTGATCTTGTCCTTGATCTTGCACACAAGAGGGAGGGTCTTGTTCTTGTTCTTGGGTTGGTGCATCATTTGCTTCACTATGTAGGGTTTGTTGATGTTGAGAAGATGAGGGCTCCACCGTGGTAGAGCATAGTTCTTCCCGAGACGCCACACCGTGTCCCTCAATGGGGCGAAAAAATCCCACACCCATTCTTACTATGGCATCTTGAGGTATTTTATCACCTGCACAAACATCAACTCGCCCCACTTGGGAGCCATCATTTTCTTCGAACTTCACACTACAAGATTCAATGATAATCCCGGAGGATACATCAAAGATTCTATAAGTGTGAGATTCGGCACCGTAACCAACAAATATACCCTCCAAAGCTTTAGGAGCAAATTTAGACAAACGAACTCCTTTGATTTTGTAGAAACACTTACACCCGAACACCTTGAAGTATGAGATATTAGGCTTGTTCCCGGTGAGTATTTCATATGGAGTCTTGTTCAAGCCCTTGCGGAGATAGAGCTCGGTTAGAGGAGTGGCAAGCGGTGGAGATGGCTTCCGCCCAAAAGTTATAGCGGGATTTATACTCCGCCATCATAGATCTTGCCATATCCATAAGAGTCCGGTTCTTCCTCTCCGCTACACCATTTTGTTGAGGGGTGTAAGCAGCGGAATATTGATGTCGAATCCCCTCATCACTAAGAAAATCATTGAGTGTATAGTTCTTGAACTCGGAGCCGTTGTCACTTATTGCCATAATGAGGAGGTTGTGTTGGCGTTGCACCTCGGTAGCAAAGTCAATGAATATTTGTTGAGTCTCATCCTTCGTCTTGAGGAAGTAGACCCAAGTGTATCTTGAGTAGTCATCAACAATCACCAAGCAATGTTTCTTCGCACCAAGACTTGCATGAGTAACGGGCCCAAAGAGATCCACATGAAGGAGCTCCAAGATCCTCTTGGAAGAGATGATAGTCTTGCTTGGATGCGGAGAGTCATGCATTTTGCCTTCAACACAAGCCCTACAAACACGATCTTTGGCAAAAGACACATTTTCCATTAGTCCCACAATATGGTTCCCCCTGTGAAGACTTTGCAAAGTTCTCATGTTGACATGGGCTAGGCGGCGATGCCACAACCAACCCACGTCCGCCTTTCCGAATAGGCACACCGCACTTGTCGTGGTGGTCCCCGAAAAGTCCACCACATACAAGTTGTGTTCGCGATACCCAACGAAAGCGACTTTTCGAGTCTTGCTCCACAAGAGGACCACAATATCATTATCAATAAAGACAGCGAAACCCATCTTGCCAAGGGCGGAAACGGAAAGCAAATTGTAACCAAGGGTTTTGACAAGCAAGACATCCACAAGAGTAATGTTGTGTGCAACCACAACCTTGCCAAAACCCAATACCTCGGATATAGAATTATCGCCAAAGGAGATGGTGATATCATTTATGTTAGGCCTCAACTCCTTGACGAGGTTCTTGCCGCCGGTCATATGACTTGTACATCCACTATCAAGTACCCATTTTGAACCTCCGGCGGCATAGTCCTACATGAGATCAATTCTTGGATTTAGGTACCCATTTCTCAATGGGTCTGATAACCCACAAGTATAGGGGATCGCAACAGTCTTCGAGGGAAGTAAAACCCAAATTTATTGATTCGACACAAGGGGAGGTAAAGAATACTTATAAGCCTTAACAACTGAGTTGTCAATTCAGTTGCACCTGGAAAAGCACTAGTAACAGGGGTGATGTGAAAGCAGCAGTAATATGAGAGCGGTAGTGACGAGTAACACAGCAGCGATAATAGATAATATGAGAGCAATGGCACCAGAAAATAGTTGATACTACTTCCAATGACATAGAGAACGAGTATATGATGATGAAAGATGGACCGGGGTTCCCAGCTATCTACACTAGTGGTAACTCTCCAATAACAAGTAACAAGTGTTGGGTGAACAAACTACAGTTGGGCAATTGATAGGAATCAAAGCATTAAGACAGAACATCAAGATCATTAATCATGTAGGCATGTTTTCCATATATAGTCGTACGTGCTCGCAATGAGAAACTTGCACAACATCTTTTGTCCTACCAGCCGGTGGCAGCCGGGCCTCTAGGGAATCTACTGGATATTAAGGTACTCCTTTTAATAGAGTACCGAAGCAAAGCATTAACACTCCGTGAAAACATGTGATCTTCACATCACCACCATCCCCTCCGGTGGTCCCGATTTCTGTCACTTCGGGGCCTTTGGTTCCGGACAACGACATGTGCATACAACTTGTAGATACAATCTAAGCAATAAGTATAGAGCTTAAATCTAAGATCATGCCACTCGGGCCCTAGTGACAAGCATTAAGCATAACAAGATTGCAGCAACAATAACTTCACAAACTTTATAGATAGACTAATCATAATGTATCATCCATCGGATCCCAACAAACACAACACCGATTACATCAGATGGATCTCAATCATGTAAGGCAGCTCATGAGACCATTGTATTGAAGTTCATGGGATAGAGAGTACCAACTAGCTACTGCTAGAACCCGTAGTCCATGGGGGAACTACTCACGGAGCATGATGGAGGCGATGGCGTCGATGGAGATGGCTTCCGGGGCACTTCCCCGTCCCGGCAGGGTGCCGGAACAGAGACTTCTGTCCCCCGAATTGGAGTTTCGCGATGGCGGCGGCGCCCCTGGAGTCTTTCTGGAGTTTCGTCAAAAGGTCTCGAGTTTTTAGGTCGAAAGGGCTTATATAGGCGAAGAGGCGGCGCAGGAGGGGCAACAGGGTGCCCTCCCCATAGGCCGGCGCGGCCAGGGGCTGGCCCGCGCGGCCCTATGGTGTGGGGGCCCCGGGCCTCCCTCCGACTCCCCTTCGGTGTCCTGGTCCATCTCGGTGAATTATGATGTTTGGTCTTCGTTTCGTCGAATTCCGAGAATATTGCCCGAACAGCCTTTCCGGAACCAAAAACAGCAGAAAACAGGAACTGGCACTGTGGCATCTTGTTAATAGGTTAGTTCCGGAAAACGCATAAAATCATCATAAAGTGCAAGCAAAACATGTAAGTATTATCATAAAACAAGCATGGAACATCAGAAATTATGGATACATTGGAGACGTATCAGCATCCCCAAGCTTAGTTCCTACTCGTCCTCGAGTAGGTAAACGATAAAAGGAATAATTTCTGTAGTGACATGCTACTTACATAACCTTGATCATACTATTACAAAGCATATGAGATGAATGAAGTGACTCAAGGCAATGATCTATAGTTGCTAACAAATAGATAACATATAGCAAAACTTTTCATGAAGAGTACTTTAAGACAAGCATCAAAAGCCTTGCACAAGAGTTAACTCATAAAGCAATAGATTCAAAGTGAAGGCATCGAAGCAACACAAAGGAAGATTTAAGTTTCAGCAGTTGCTTTCAACTTTCAACATGCATATCTCATGGATAATTGTCAACATAAAGTAATATAATAAGTGCAAATAAGCAAGTATGTAAGAATCAATGCACGAGTTGACACAAGTGTTTGCTTCTAAGATGGAAGGAAGTAGGTAAACCGACTCAACATAAAGTAAAAGAATGGCCCTTCGCGAGAGGAAGCATTGATTGCTATATTTGTGCTAGAGCTTTGGTTTTGAAAACATAAAGAGAGCATAAAAGTAAAGTTTTGAGAGGTGTTTGTTGTTGTCAACGAATGGTAGTGGGCACTCTAACCCCCTTGCCAGACAAACCTTCAAAGAGCGGCGCCCATTTTATTTTTATTTTTGTGTGGCACTCCTTCCAACCTTTCTTTCACAAACCATGGCTAATCGAATCCTCGGGTGCCTGCCAACAATCTCATACCATGAAGGAGTGCCTTTTTATTTTAGTTTTATTATGATGACACTCCTCCCCACCTTTGCTTTCTCAAGCCATGGCTAACCGAATCCTTCGGGTGCCGTCCAACAATCACATACCATGGAGGAGTGTCTATTTTTGTTAATTAATTTGGGACTGGGAATCCCATTGCCATCTCTTTTTGCAAAGTTATTGGATAAGCGGATGAAGCCAGCAGTCCATTGGTGAAAGTTGCCCAACAAGATTGAAAGATAAACACCACATACTTCCTCATGAGCTATTAAACATTGACACAAATCAGAGGTGATAAATTTTGAATTGTTTAAAGGTAGCACTCAAGCAATTTACTTTGGAATGGCGGAGAAATACCATGTAGTAGGTAGGTATGGTGGACACAAATGGCATAGTGGTTGGCTCAAGGTTTTGGATGCACGAGAAGCATTCCCTCTCAGTACAAGGCTTTGGGCTAGCAAGGTTATTTGAAGCAAACACAAGTATGAACCGGTACATCAAAACTTACATAAGAACATATTGCAAGCATTATAATACTCTACACTGTCTTCCTTGTTGCTCAAACACTTTTACCAGAAAATATCTAGACCTTAAGAGAGACCAATCATGCAAACCAATTTCAACAAGCTCTACAGTAGTTCTCCACTAATAGGTTTAAACTACATGAAAAAACTTAATCATGATCTACTCGAGAGCTCAAAACAATTGCCAAGTGTCAAATTATTCAAGACAATATGAGGCATTTTCTCGTTTCCAACCAAATAACCATAAGTGATGTAGCTTCCAACTTTTATCATTGAACATTAAAAGTAAAACGAAGAACACAAGTGTTCATATGAAAAAGCGGAGCGTGTATCTCTCCCACACAAGGATTTCTAGGATCCGATCTTATTCAAACAAAAACAAAAATAAAAGCACACAGACGCTCCAAGTAAAGAACATAAGATGTGACCGAATAAAAATATAGTTTCAATAGAAGAAACCTGATAAGTTGATGAAGAAGGGGATGCCTTGGGCATCCCCAAGCTTAGACGCTTGAGTCTTCTTGAAATATGCAGGGATGAACCACGGGGCATCCCCAAGCTTAGACTTTTCACTCTTCTTGATCATATATCATCCTCCTCTCTTGACCCTTGAAAACTTCCTTCACACCAAACTTCTCATAAACTTCATTAGAGGGGTTAGTACTCAAAAACTTTAATCCACCTTGGCCCTGTAGTGACACATTGCAAGAACTCAATAAAACATTAGCTACAGCTCTCCACGTCTAGAAAGCCTCACTTAAAGTCCGCAAGAGACAATGCAAAAAAACAGAGGCAGAATCTGCCAAAACAGAACAGCCAGTAAAGACGAATTTTAAAGAGGTACTTCCGTTGCTCAAATCAGAAAACTCAAAACTAATAAAAGTTGCGTACATATCTGAGGAACACGCACGTAAATTGGCATAATTTTCTGAGTTACCTACAGAGAAAACAGCCCAGATTCGTGACAGATAGAAATCTGTTTCTCGCAGAAATCCAAATCTAGTATCAACCTTCGATTAGAGGCTTCACTTGGCACAACATTGCAATAAAATAAAGATAAGAAGAGGTTGCTACAGTAGTAACAACTTCCAAGACACAACAAAACAGTAGCAAAATAAACACATGGGTTATCTCCCAAGAAGTTCTTTCTTTATAGCCATTAAGATGGGCTCGAGTAGCTTTAATGATGCACTCGCAAGAAATAAGAGTTGAAGCAAAAGAGAGCATCAAAAAGCAAATTCAAAACACATTTAAGTCTAACCCACTTCCTATGCATAGGAATTTTGTACACAAATAAATTCATGAAGAACAAAGTGATAAGCATAAGAAGATAAAACAAGAGTAACTTCAAAATTTTAAGCATATAGAGAGGTGTTTTAGCACCATGAAAATTTCTACAACTATATTTTCCTCTCTCATAATAATTTTCAGTAGCTTTCATGAACAAACTCAATAATATAACTATCACATATAGCATGCTTTTCATGATCCACAAACACATAATTTTTATCAAGCTCAAAAATAGTGCGATTAAAACTTTCAAACACACTTTTATCAATAATATAACAAGATGGTTGATCAATCTCAAGAGATATGGGACTCATAGATAATGTCAAGACCTCTCCAATCCCATTTTAATTAGTAGTACAATTAATATTATCAAGTAACATAGGACCATCATCAAGAGCTTTATCATAAACATTTGCTACGCAAAATTCTTTAGTACCATGCATTTCGACATCGGGCACAAACAAAGCATTATCATAAGATTTATCAAAGTAGCATGGATTATCATAAATAACAGTAGCATAATTATTCTCACAAGTTTTACTCATAGGGAATATTTCAAGAGAATCCACAGGAACATAACATTCAACCTCTTTCGGTAAGCATGGAGGACAATCAAATAGTGTAAGAGATAAAGAGTTACTCTCATTAGAAGGTTGGCATGGGTAGCTAATCCATTCTTCCTCCTTTTATTCATCACTCTCCTCTTCTTTTTCATCCAATGAGCTTTCGGGTTCATCAATTTCCTCCTCTTTTTCATCCAATGAGCTTTCAGGTTCATCAATTTCTTCTTCCACGAGTCCCCGCAAATTGTGAGTGCATTCTTGTGCATTAATGAGTCTCTCTTTATAATCAATGATATAAGGATTATCAGTGTAACTTTCATTGGAAAAATTAAGGATAGAAGAGACATAATCTTTAAGGTCCTTACAAACAACACAAGTTTCATAATTTTTAACCATGAAGGATTCTATCTCAGAGGCTCCCATAAATATGACAAATTGTTCTACCTCTTCAAACCCAAAATGAATATAGCTATTCCGATTATAGTTCTTAATTAAAAATTCCTCACTAAAGCCACATTGAAATTTAAGATGTTTAGTGTCCTGTTGAGAGCAACAGTTTATATCATGGCGTTTAAGCAAGATTTTAACAATTGTATTCAATTTTTCTATCACAAGCACTCATCACTTTTCCCGCTCTTGATTCTCTATAATTATTATAATATTCTATAAGCTCCAAGTAGGTTATGGGTTCTCCCATAACAAGCAGTTTTTAATTTTTAGGTTTTTCAAATTTTTATGGATTTTTGGGTATACGAGAAAAGTAAAACAAGACAAAAAGAAACTAGACAAAAGTAAACTAAGAAAAATAAAACAAGACAGTAAATAAACTAAGCACAAATAAACTAGACAAAAGTAAAGTAAGCAAAACAAAGTAAAACAAAATAAAACAGAGAGAGAGGTAGAGTGTACTCCCCGAGTGAACTTATGAGTAGAGCTATGCCTCCCCGGCAACGGCGCCGTGAAAACAGTCTTGATAACCCACAAGTATAGGGGATCAGCAAGTCTTCGAGGGAAGTAAAACCCAAATTTATTGATTCGACACAAGGGGAGGTAAAGAATACTTATAAGCCTTAACAACTGAGTTGTCAATTCAGCTGCACCTGGAAAAGCACTAGTAACAGGGGTGATGTGAAAGCAGCAGTAATATGAGAGCAGTAGTAACAGTAACACAGCAGCAGTAACAGTAATATGAGAGCAATGTCACCAGAAAATAGTTGATACTACTTCCAATGACATAGAGAACGAGTATATGATGATGAAAGATGGTCCGGGGTTCCCAGCTATCTACACTAGTGGTAACTCTCCAATAACAAGTAACAAGTGTTGGGTGAACAAATTACAGCTGGGCAATTGATAGGAATCAAAACATTAAGACAGAACATCAAGATCATTAATCATGTAGGCATGTTTTCCATATATAGTCGTACGTGCTCGCAATGAGAAACTTGCACAACATCTTTGTCCTACCA
>NC_061513.1:44949963-44992132 GCF_022539505.1 Lolium rigidum | reverse complement strand
AGATGTGGCCGAATAAAAATGTAGTTTCAGGGGAGGAACCTGATAATTTGTTGATGAAGAAGGGGATGCCTTGGGCATCCCCAAGCTTAGACGCTTGAGTCTTCTTGATATATGCAGGGGTGAACCACCGGGTGCATCCCCAAGCTTAGAGCTTTCACTCTCCTTGATCATGTTGCATCATACTCCTCTCTTGATCCTTGAAAACTTCCTCCACACCAAACTCGAAACAACTCATTAGAGGGTTAGTGCACAATATAAATTGACATATTCAGAGGTGACACACTCATTCTTAACACTTCTGGACATTGCATAATGCTACTGGACATTAGTGGATCAAAGAAATTCATCCAACATAGCGAAAGAGGCAATGCGAAATAAAAGGCAGAATCTGTCAAAACAGAACAGTTCGTATTGACGAATTTTAAAATGGCACCAGACTTGCTCAAATGAAAATGCTCAAATTGAATGAAAGTTGCGTACATATCTGAGGATCATGCACGTAAATTGGCATAATTTTCTGAGCTTCCTGCAGGGCAGTGGGCTCAGATTCGTGACAGCAAAGAAATCTGGAACTGCGCAGTAATCCAAATCTAGTACTTACTTTTCTATCAACGGCTTAACTTGGCACAACAAAACTCAAAACTAAGATAAGGAGAGGTTGCTACAGTAGTAAACAACTTCCAAGACACAAAATAAAAACAAAGTACTGTAGGTAAAAACATGGGTTGTCTCCCATAAGCGCTTTTCTTTAACGCCTTTCAGCTAGGCGCGAAAGTGTGTATCAAGTAACATCGAGAGATGAAGCATCAACATCATAATTTGTTCTAATGATAGAATCATAAGGTACCTTCATTCTCTTTCTAGGGAAGTGTTCCATACCTTTCTTGAGAGGAAATTGATATTTTATATTACCTTCCCTCATATCAATAATAGCACCAACAGTTCGAAGAAAAGGTCTTCCCAATATAATTGGACAAGATGCATTGCATTCAATATCCAAGACAACAAAATCAACGGGAACAAGATTATTGTTAACGGTAATGCGAACATTATCAACTTTACCCAAAGGTTTCTTTGTAGAATGATCAGCAAGATTAACATCCAAATAACAATTTTTCAGCGGTGGCAAGTCAAGCATATTATAAATTTTCTTCGGCATAACAGAAATACTTGCACCAAGATCACATAAAGCATTACAATCAAAATCTTTAACCTTCATCTTAATGATGGGCTCCCAACCATCTTCTAGCTTTTTAGGAATAGAGGCTTCGCGCTCTAGTTTCTCTTCTCTAGCTTTTATGAGAGCATTTGTAATATGATGCGTGAAAGCCAAATTTATAGCACTAGCATTAGGACTTTTAGCAAGTTTTTGCAAGAACTTTATAACTTCAGAGATGTGGCAATCATCAAAATTCAAACCATTATAATCTAAAGCAATGGGATCATCATCCCCAATGTTGGAAAAAATTTCAGCAGCCTTATCGCAAGCAGTTTCAGCAGTTTTAGCAGTTTCAGGCAGTTTTTCGCGCTTTGCATTAGAAGTGGAAACATTGCTAACACCAATTCTTTTATTAGTATGAGTAGGAGGTGCAGCAACATGTGTAGCATTATCATTACTAGTGGTGGTAATAGTCCAAACTTTAGCTATATTCTTCTCTTTAGCTAGTTTTTCATTTTCTTCTCTATCCCACCTAGCACGCAGTTCAGCCATTAATCTTATATTCTCATTAATTCTAACTTGGATGGCATTTGCTGTAGTAACAATTTTATTTTCAATGTCCCTATTGGGCATAACTTTCGATTTCAAAAGATCAACATCAGAGGCAAGACTATCAACTCTAGAAACAAGAATATCAATTTTATTGAGCTTTTCCTCAACAGATTTGTTAAAGGCAGTTTGTGTACTAATAAATTCTTTAAGCATGGCTTCAAGTCCAGGGGGTGAATTCCTATTATTGTTGTAAGAATTCCCATAAGAATTAGCATAACCGTTACCATTATTATAAGGATATGGCCTATAGTTATTACTAGAATTGTTCCGATAAGCATTGTTGTTGAAATTATTATTTTTAATGAAGTTTACATCAACATGTTCTTCTTGTGCAACCAATGAAGCTAACGGAACATTATTAGGATCAACATTAGTCCTATCATTCGCAAGCATAGACATAATAGCATCAATTTTATCACTCAAGGAGGAGGATTCTTCAACGGAATTTACCTTCTTACCTTGTGGGGCTCTTTCCGTGTGCCATTCGGAGTAATTTATCATCATATCATCAAGAAGTTTTGTAGCCGCCCCCAATGTGATGGACATAAAGGTACCTCCAGCAGCTGAATCCAATAAATTCCGCGAAGAAAAATTTAGTCCTGCATAGAAGGTTTGGATGATCATCCAAGTAGTCGATCCATGGGTTGGGCAATTTTTAACCGAGAGATTTCATTCTTTCCCAAGCTTGAGCAACATGTTCAGTATCTAATTGTTTAAAATTCATTATGCTACTCCTCAAAGATATAATTTTAGCAGGGGGATAATATCTACCAATAAAAGCATCCTTGCATTTAGTCCATGAATCAATACTATTCTTAGGCGAGAGATAGCAACCAATCTTTAGCTCTTCCTCTTAATGAGAAAGGGAACAATTTTAGTTTAATAATATCACCATCTACATCTTTATATTTTTGCATTTCACATAGTTCAACAAAATTATTGAGATGGGCAGCAGCATCATCGTAACTAACTCCAGAAAATTGATGGTTCATGACAAGATTCGAGTAAAGCGAGGTTTAATTTCAAAGAATTCTGCTGTAGTAGCAGGTGGAGCAATAGGTGTGCATAAGAAATCATTATTATTTGTGGTTGTGAAGTCACACAACTTAGTATTTTCAGCGTTAGCCATTTTAGCAATAGTAAATAAAGCAAACTAGATAAAGTAAATGCAAGTAAACTAATTTTTTTGTGTTTTCGATATAGCAAACAAGATAGCAAATAAAGTAAAACTAGCAACTAATTTTTTTGTATTTTGATATAAGTGCAGCAAACAAAGTAGTAAATAAAATAAAGCAAGACAAAAACAAAGTAAAGAGATTGAGAAGTGGAGACTCCCTTGCAGCGTGTCTTGATCTCCCCGGCAACGGCGCCAGAAAAAGAGCTTGATGGCGTGTATTTCACACGTTCGTTGGGCAACCCCAAGAGGAAGGTATGATGCGCACAGCAGCAAGTTTTCCTCGAAAGAAACCAAGGTTTATCGAACCAGGAGGAGCCAAGAAGCACGTTGAAGGTTGATGGCGGCGGGATGTAGTGCGGCGCAACACCGGAGATTCCGGCGCCAACGTGGAACCTGCACAACACAACCAAGCTACTTTGCCCCAACGAAACAGTGAGGTTGTCAATCTCACCGGCTTGTCTGTAACAAAGGATTAACCGTATTGTGTGGAAGATGATTGTTTGCAGAGAAAACAGTAAAAACAAGTATTGCAAGTAGATTGTATTTCAAGTAAAGAGAATTGGACCGGGGTCCACAGTTCACTAGAGGTGTCTCTCCCATAAGACGAACAAGCATGTTGGGTGAACAAATTACAGCTTGGGCAATTGACAAATAAAGAGAGCATGACCATGCACATACATATCATGATGAGTATAGTGAGATTTAATTGGGCATTACGACAAAGTACATAGACCGCCATCCAACCGCATCTATGCCTAAAAAGTCCACCTTCGAGGTTATCATCCGAACCCCTCCAGTATTAAGTTGCAAAACAACAGACAATTGCATTAAGTATGGTGCGTAATGTAATCAACAACTACATCCTTAGACATAGCATCAATGTTTTATCCCTAGTGGCAACAGACACAACACAACCTTAGAACTTTCGTCACTCGTCCCAGGTGTCAATGCAGGCATGAACCCACTATCGAGCATAAGTACTCCCTCTTGGAGTTAAAAGCATCTACTTGGCCAGAGCATCTACTAATAACGGAGAGCATGCAAGATCATAAACAACACATAAGCATAACTTTGATAATCAACATAACAAGTATTCTCTATTCATCGGATCCCAACAAACGCAACATATAGAATTACATATAGATGATCTTGATCATGATAGGCAGCTCACAAGATCCGACAATGATAGCACAATGGGGAGAAGACAACCATCTAGCTACCGCTATGGACCCATAGTCCAGGGGTAGACTACTCACTCATCACTCCGGAGGCGACCATGGCGGTGTAGAGTCCTCCGGGAGATGAATCCCCTCTCCGGCAGGGTGCCGGAGGCGATCTCCGGGATCCCCCGAGATGGGATCGGCGGCGACGGCGTCTCGGTAATGTTTTCCGTATCGTGGCTCTCGGTACCGGGGGTTTCGTCACGGAGGCTATTTGTAGGCGGAAGGGCAGGTCAAGAGGCGGCACAGGGGGCCCAAACCACGGGCCGGCGCGGCCGGGGGTGGGGCCGCGCCGCCCTAGGGTTTGGCCACCCCGTGGCCCCTCTTCGTCTCTCCTTCGGACTTCCGGAAGCTTCGTGAGAAAATAGGCCTCCGGGCTTTTATTTCGTCCAATTCCGAGAATATTTCTTTACTAGGATTTCTGAAACCAAAAACAGCAGAAAACAAGAATCGGCACTTCGGCATCTTGTTAATAGGTTAGTTCCAGAAAATGCACGAATATGACATAAAGTGTGCATAAAACATGTAGATAACATCAATAATGTGGCATAAAACACAAGAAATTATCGATACGTTGGAGACGTATCACACTTCACCATTTATGGGCCTAGGGGAATGCATCTTGTATTCGTTTGCTAATTGCGGGGTTGCCGGAGTGACAGAAACCTGAACCCCCGTTGGTATATCGATGCAGGAGGGATCGCGGGATCTCAGAGTTTAAGGCTGTGGTTAGATTTATTCTTAATTACTTTCTTGTAGTTGCGGATGCTTGCAAGGGGTATAATCACAAGTATGTATTTAGTCCTAGGAAGGGCGGTACATTAGCATAGGTTCACCCACACAACACTTATCACAACAATGAAGATTATTTAGCCGTATGTAGCGAAAGCACTAGACTAAAATCCCGTGTGTCCTCGAGAACGTTTGGTCATTATAAGTAAACAAACCGGCTTGTCCTTTGTGCTAAAAAGGATTGGGCCACTCGCTGCAATTGTCACTCTCGCACTTTACATTCTCGTACTTTATTCAACTGTTACATCAAAACCCCCGAATATTTGTCTGTGAGCATTTACAGTGAATCCTTCATCGAAACTGCTTGTCAACACCTTCTGCTCCTCGTTGGGATCGACATTCTTACTTATCGAAGATACTACGATACACCCCCTATACTTGTGGGTCATCAGTTACCTTCTCGTTTTCTTCAACCACCGAGGGCACCAACAACACACAACCATGGCGCCGCCACTCCAGGTTGTCCCTCGCCGAGCCGAGACTACCGGGAGATGCGCCTCGCCGTCCTCATCATCCTCCCCAAAGGAATCGTCCCCGCACGCTCCAAATCAACCGCAAAGTCGCCGAATCCTTCTCCAAGTCCGGCGGGAAAATCATCGATTTCGGCCACTCCGGTCCTCCTCCGCCCCTGTTGAGCACATGTACGTATTCCTGGTGTTCTACTCGTTCTCACGAGCCTCGCCTTTTCCTCTATCCCGCTTTCTAACGAGCTGCCGATGGTAGCCATCGTTTTGCCCGCAGGAACCTCACCGCCGGTGATGTTCCGGTGAGTCCCTAGACTCCGCACCGCCACCATCGGGTTCTCCATTTTCAGGTGCATCCCCGACGCCATCTTCTCGGTCCTGGTTTGCCCTGAATCGTCGGATTCATGCTTGACCGGATCTCCCTCCGACATGGCTGCAACCTACCAAGCTCGACCCCGCCCTTGCTTGCTTCAAGTTGCTGCGTGCCCTGTAATTGACATAGTAACCGGCGCATGCGAACTGGTTTTTTCCTTTGGCATGGATCAATTGAACCGGCGTTCGAATCCTCAATCTTGCAGAAAAACACCATCCTTTTTTTGATATATTCCATGCCTGACAGGTGGCCCCCGCCGTCAGCCTCCACCGGCGCCACCTCAGCTTCCCTGCCTTGTCAGCGCCCAGTCAGCACATCCTGGCCCCGCGCGTCAGGCCCTGCGACTGGCTCTTCCTGGGTATAAAACGTTTCCCTCTTTTCTCTGTTATATGAAAATTACATAAAATGTTTAAATCTTGCTAAAATCGTATCTTTTAATCTGTAACTCAAAATAAAAAGTGTTATATATGAAAGTTGCTCAGAAAAATGAGAGGAACAATAATATGCCATTCATATACCTGTTTGCATCTCGCATCATGTCGCGATGTGATAGTTTGTGCATTTCACCTCACATATATGTGGAGTATTTCGGACACCGACTAGGGTTCTCCCCGCTCCATTTAACTTTGAAGTAGCGCACCCCTGCCATGTTTTGCCATGCTAATCAACACTTAACTTTGACGGTAGAAAATGCAACTCCAACCTAATTTGTTTGTCCGGGGATATGGTTAAAATCCAACTCCAACCTAGGTGAGCAACTCCGATTAATATGGTTAAGTTGCACCGCATCATCGTTGCCATGCCATGCATATCATCTTCATCATGCCGGTTCTTCATCCGTAGTAGTCAGTTTTGCATCCGTTGTTTGTTCCAGCATTTTCTTCTTCCCGGATAGGATAGCGAAGTGGTGTTGTGAGATACGACAAGTTCTCCGGATGATCTTCGACAATCTTAAACAGGCAAACATTTCCTAAACTCTTGTCTCTGCAAGAGTTGCTCACCTATTTTATTTTGCCTTCTCCCTTATGCTATCCTTGAGTTGCGTTCTTGTCACGTGTCCCATCCACTTGTTACCTCAAGCAGCCCGTATTGCCTCCACCTCCCTCCTGCAGCTATGATTTGGTTATCGGGTCTGCCTTACGAGTCGTAGTGCATGCTAGTGTTGTTTTATCTCGTTACCATTATCGTTACCTTATCGGGTTATCGGTTGAGGGTATCATGGTTACTTGTTAATAATTGCTAAGAGGAGGCATCGGTGGGTCAACTGCTTGTTTTGTGAAGGATCATTTGTGTTTCCTAAATAACTTAGGACCCGAGTTCTTGTTATCTGTTCCGAGACTGAGCGCTCTAACCACACGTGTGTATGCTTACCGGGTCTCCCCTCAACCACTGTCGGAATCTACAGCTTTGTCTAGTGGCTACAATTAGTTTGAACGTTTTGTTTCTCTCGAACGTGCAAGCTTGTTTCTTTATGGTCAGATGATATGATGCTACTTTTGGGGCCTTGTACCCCGTTGTCTCTTGCACGTTCGTAGGTTGCGGAGCCGCTGCGAAGTGGTCATCCCGCTGGGCACTGATCACCTAGTACGCTGATGCAATAGCTGAGTCCGCTTCGGAGCACGACCGAACTTTGATACGGGTTTAACTTAGTTAGGTGGCTTTCTGGATATTGTTGTCGTGAAGGAGAGTGCGAGACGTCCACCTTTTTGCCTTTTGCCTTTGGAGTTGATCGTGCGTGTGGGCACATTTGGGCACTCCTGCAGAGTTAAATCTTTTCGAAAATCCGTGTCCGCGGTTATAGACGACTTGGAGCTGTATGACTCGACCATAGACAACTTACTCATGTTGTTCATTAATAATAACTTGCGTAGTAAGTTAGCGCAACATCAATAATAAATGGTTAAAACTTGTCAACCGAGTGAGTGCCTTTGTAAGTACTTCCTTTGCGAAGGGGGAAACACATCGGCTGGGTTATGTCTGTTAGTTTATGCGCTCTCTCACCTTCTCTTATAGACGTCTGTTGTAGAGTGTCTCTATAGGTTTTTAGTGCTTGCGCGCTGCCGCTTAACCCCACTATATTGCCTATGAGGCTATGACGTTCCTATTGCGTCCTCTAAATCCCCTGCGTGCCTCAAGTACAAAGGACGACTGGTTGACGAATGCATATACGTCTTGAAGTCTTGTTAAGTATGAACCCGTACTTATTGCTGCTTTGGGACATAACCAGGCAGGTATGAAGACATGTTCGATGAAGACGACGTTAGTGACATAGGCATCCCCAATGGGCCTGCCGAAGATGGTACCCGGGGTTTACTGAAGGCCCACGACTCGATGAATATGGAGATTCGGAAGCCCATGTTAGTACTAAGGAAAGCTAGAGTTGTATTAGGAAATATAGACTTGTAATTTTACGGGACGGGTTAGAAACCCTCCCGGACTCTGTAACCTGTGTATTACGAATCCCTCGGCTGCGCCTCCAATATAAGGGGGAGTCGAGGGACAAAGAGGGGATCGATTCATTGTTCCACGCAACCCAAGTTTTTACATCGTCGAGTACTTTTCGGCTGAAGCCTTCGAGATCTACTTGCCCTCTACTTCCGACTAAAACCCTAGTCTACAATCTGTAGGCATTGATAAGTTAATCCCTTGTCAATTGGCACCGTCTGTGGGAATTAGGGGTGTCAAGGATCTGATCTCGATGGCACGTTCAAGATCGTCGACTTCATCAACTGGAAGCAACGCAATGGACAGAGGTAAACAGATCGAAACTGGTCCAGTTGATTTTGTTCCTCACCCGCCCTCCCGTTTGGATGCATATGCGTATCTGGAGGAGCCCATGAAGATGACGTTCGGGAAGTTCCACTTCCGCGTCGAGAAAGAAGGAGCGTATCGTCTCGAAATTCCGATCTCGTCAGGATTATCAGCGGTCGATCCCGATTTTTCGAGTTCAGCATCATCAATCGAGCCAGACGACGAGGAAACTTCGTCGCCAAGCTTCATCAGCACCATGGCAAGTGAAAAACTCGCCAAGATCTTCAGCGACATGTCTTTCGAGTCATCTGCAGACTCCGATATAAGCGATGATTCGAGCAACATCGACAGCTTCAACTTCATCGACAAATCTACTATTGTTGGAGAGGTCTTCACCAATCTCTATGATGGTGTCACCAAATCCAACAAAGTTCAAAATCCAAAATATCATCAGATCTATGCAATTGGAGAACCAAGTCGGCCAGAACCGTCGACGTCAGAGGCTTTCGACGATGCGGGAAATCCGTATGTCGATCCTGCAGATCTCACGCGAGGTTTGGGAACAAAATATATCGGACCAGGAACACGAGAGATGGTGCGATTTCCGCAGGCAGTGTGGGATCGAGTCGCAAGAGCTATTGATGGTACAGAACCAATGACCATTACGACAACACCTGAGGAGTTACAAGCGTATCAATATAGGCTTGCACGTACCAGGAGGGAGCTCGAGAAACAGAAAATCGAGTTGGACAGGAGGCAGGAAGCAGCTTCCGCATCAAGCAGGCGAAGGGCAGAGCTAAGCCGACATTCAGGAACTTCGGGAGACAATCATAGAGAAGCTCGAAGGAGAGCAAGATCTCGGCTGCAAAATATACCTGAAGCGGAGAGAGAAAATTTAGTTCAAAACCTCGACATGTCTTTTATGTCAATCGACACGAGGGGGAATATTATTCCCAAAACACCGGAAGCGGGATATATGGCAACGCAAGCTTTCATCCTAGCGTCCAAGCCACCTCCCGGAGATCCAAGAGAAGCGTTGTATAACATGGCCATGGGAGCAGCATTCGCAACTACACCTCCCGAAGGATCAGCAAGGCAAAATAGTCCACGACCCACTGCAGCAGTGATACGCGTACAACACGCGTCCGTTGGGAACTCCAAGAGGAAGGTGTGATGCGTACGGCGGCAAGTTTTCCCTCAGAAAGAAACCAAGGTTTATCGAACCAGGAGGAGCCAAGAAGCACGTTGAAGGTTGATGGCGGCGAGATGTAGTGCGGCGCAACACCGGGGATTCCGGCGCCAACGTGGAACTCCGCACAACACAACCAAAGTACTTTGCCCCAACGAAACGAGTGAGGTTGTCAATCTCACCGGCTTGTCGTAACAAAGGATTAGATGTATAGTGTGGATGATGATTGTTTGCGAGAGAACGAGTAAAGAACAATAGCGAAGCAGATTTGTATTCGATGTAAAAGAATGGACCGGGGTCCACAGTTCACTAGAGGTGTCTCTCCATAAGATAAATAGCATGTTGGGTGAACAAATTACAGTCGGGCAATTGACAAATAAAGAGAGCATGACAATGCACATACATGATATGATGAGTATTGTGAGATTTAATTGGGCATTACGACAAAGTACATAGACCGCTATCCGAGCATGCATCTATGCCTAAAAAGTCCACCTTCGAGGTTATCATCCGAACCCCTTCCGGTATTAAGTTGCAAACAACGAGACAATTGCATTAAGTATGGTGCGTAATGTAATCAATAACTACATCCTCGGACATAGCATCAATGTTTTATCCCTAGTGGCAACAAGCACATCCACAACCTTAGAACTTTCCGTCACTCGTCCCGGATTTAATGGAGGCATGAACCCACTATCGAGCATAAATACTCCTCCGGAGTTAAGAGCAAAAACTTGGCCGGAGCCTCTACTAATAACGGAGAGCATGCAAGATCATAAACAACACATAGGTAATAGATTGATAATCAACATAACATAGTATTCTCTATCCATCGGATCCCGACAAACACAACATATAGAATTACGGATAGATGATCTTGATCATGTTAGGCAGCTCACAAGATCCGACAATGAAGCACATGAGGAGAAGACAACCATCTAGCTACTGCTATGGACCCATAGTCCGGGGGTGAACTACTCACTCATCACTCCGGAGGCGACCATGGCGGTGAAGAGTCCTCCGGGAGATGATTCCCCTCTCCGGCAGGGGTGCCGGAGGCGATCTCCGAGAATCCCCGAGATGGGATTGGCGGCGGCGGCGTCTCGGTAGGTTTTCCGTATCGTGGCTCTCGGTGCGGGGGTTTCGCGACGAAGGCTATTTGTAGGCGGAAGGGCGAGGTAAGGGGCGTCACGAGGGGCCCACACCACGAGCCGGCGCGGCCGGGGCCCGGGCCGCGCCGCCCGGTGTGTCGCCACCTCGTGGCCCCACTTCGAATCTCCCTCGGACTTCCGGAAGCTTCGTGCAAAAATAGGACCCCGGGCGTTGATTTCGTCCAATTCCGAGAATATTTCTTTACTAGGATTTCGAAACCAAAAACGGCAGAAAACGAAGAATCGGCTCTTCGGCATCTTGTTAATAGGTTAGTGCCAGAAAATGCATAAATACGACATATAATGTGTATAAAACATGTAGATATCATCAATAATGTGGCATGGAACATAAGAAATTATCGATACGTCGGAGACGTATCAAGCAGCACCAGGTCCCGAAAGAACAAGTGGAGCAAGAGACACAGCAGCACAAGCACGGGTGGACAGAGCACGACAAAATAGAAGGGAACATCGGCATTCCCCAGAGATAGATGACGAGGATATGTGTGGGCTACCGTGCTTTACAAGAAGGGTCCGGAAAACTCAAGTTCCTTCAGGGTTTAAGTTACCCGATAATTTCAAAAAATTCGATGCCTGCAAGATCCCGAGGATTGGCTAGTCGACTACCTCGAGACGGTAAAACTGATAGGTGGAACCAGAGCAACAGCCATGCAGAGCATTCAAGTACACCTAAGTGGAGCCGCAAGATCTTGGATAAAGAATCTTCCTCCAGGTTTCATCGACAGCTGGGACAGTTTTGAGGATGTGTTCGTCAAGAATTTCCGATCTACCTGCAAAAAACCTGCGTTACTAGAAGAGTTGAGATCATGTCGATAAAAGCATGATGAGTCAATGAGGAAATACATCCAGAGGTGGAACATTATCAAAAACTCGGCAGAGAACATATCTGATGAGAGGGCAATAGATGCGTTCGTGGCAGGAATTCGACGAGGAGATTTTGTCGAGGACTTGGGGAGAACAAACCCAAGGACAAGTATCAGCATTAATGGAGATAGCAAACAGATGGGCGGATGGAGAAGATGCTGTTCACAATAAGCGACATAGGTCACCAGAGGAGGACCGCAGTCGAAACTTCCAAAATAGACGACGATTCTCTCGGCAGTTTTCGAGTTATGACGCTCCTGGCCAAAGATCGGCTGGTTTCCGAGGAAATACGGGGGGAAATAGTCGAGATGATTATCAAAGGAGTAGCGAGCAGCGAGGCGACAATACAGATGATTCTCGGAATAACAGGCAAAATAGTGGACCAAGGTTTCAGAGACCTTTCGTATCGTCCGAGGATATGATGAACGGGCCATGTCAGATGCATTTTTATCTCGACAATAATGGGAAGAGGCTGTCATGACATCTGCAGAAGGACTGTCGAAATTTTCAAGCGATGTTGAGGGTCGCAGGGCTAGCCAATGCTCAAGCAACAAATAGAAACCCCCAAGGGCCCAGGAGTGAGATTCACTTGCCACCTCCTCCCGCAATTACGGACGAAAATCGGCACTAGCTCGGAATAGCGGCAGCACCACACCCACCTCCATATGTTGATCCTAACTCTAACGGAGTGGTCTCGATGATTCAGAAAGCTAGGCCGTCCAATAGGGCTCAGAAAGTAATCTCACGACAAGTGTTCATGGCAGAGAAGATGCCTCCACCAACGATTGAGTACCTAAATTGGTCGGGACAGGACATTGGTTTCACAATTGCGGATCACCCGCAGCAAGTTCCTCGACCAGGGCAGTCAGCACTTATCTTGCCAGCGGTGATCGCAGGATTCGACGTATCTCGAGTATTCATTGATGGAGGCAACAACCTAAACCTTATGTATGCAGATACACTAAGGAAGATGAACATATCCTTGGCAAATCTAAAACCAACTGACACACGTTTCCATGGAATCACGCCAGAGAAGCCAAGTTATCCGCTGGGAAAGATCAATCTCGACGTTCGGCTTTGGAACCCGAGAAAATTACAGGATCGAAAGGCTGGAGTTTGAAGTCGTGGATTTCCCGTCGCAATATCACGCTTTGTTGGGACGACCAACATATGCCAGGTTTATGGCGGTACCACACTACACGTACTTGTTATGGAGGTTGCCAGGACCTAAGGGACCAATCAAAGGAAGTATTGCATTAGCTGATAAATGCGACAAGGATTTTCATCGACTGTCAGAAACTTTCGGGATGCAAGCAGAATATATGGCGTCAAGGCTCACAACTGATTATGATGTGTTGCCAGATGTAGGAAGGCCTCTCAGGGAGCCAACCTTTAACACTACGAAAGATTCCAAGGAGGTGCAGATTCACCCGACAGATCCAAAGAAAACGACGTCCATTACAACAGACATGGACCTCGCATAGGAAAGCGCGCTCTTCGAGTTCCTCCGTGAGCACTGGAAAATCTTCGCATGTTGTCCAGCTGACATGCCAGGAGTACCCAGGGAACTTGCCGAGCACCACCTAAACTTGGATCCATTAGCGAGACCAATCAAACAACCTTTGTGGCGTTTTTCGGAACCAAACCGCAAAGCCATGCTGTCAGAGATAGATCGACTCAGAGAGGCTGGCTTTATCAAAGAGCTACATACAGAGGCCACGTGGGTAGCTAACCCAGTTCTGGTCCCGAAGAAAAACACGAAAGCCCTTCGCATGTGTGTCGACTTTACGTGTCTCAATAAACACTGTCCAAAGGATCACTTCCCCTCCCAAGGATCGATCAAATCATCGACTCCACGGCAGGATGTGAACGTCTTTCCTTCCTGGACGCATATTCTGGTTATAACCAGATTAGATTGAAAGAAGATGATGAAGTCAAAACAGCGTTCATAACACCTTATGGCGTATTTTGTTACAAAACAATGCCTTTTGGTCTGAAAAACGCGGGAGCAACGTATCAGCGGATGATGCAGAAGTGCTTGGCAACACAGATTGGAAAAAACGTACAAGTATACATTGACGATGTCGTCATAACATCAAAAAAGGGGATAACTTTGATCGAGGATTTAAAGGAAACTTTCGACAACCTTGACAAGTTTTGCCTCAAACTGAATCCGACGAAGTGTTCTTTCGGCGTCCCTGCAGGAGAACTTCTCGGGTTCCTAGTCTCAGCAAGAGGAATCGAGGCTAATCCAGAAAAAATTCAAGCTATTGTAACAATGAGGAAGCCAACAAAGTTAAAAGAAATACAACAATTAACTGGGCGAGTCGCAGCTTTAAGCGGATTCGTCGCCGGTGCCGGGAGAAAAGGCGTTACCGTTTTATGCTTTGATTAAGCAAGGAGAGAAGTTTCAGGTGGAACGAGGAAGCAGACAGAGCTTTCGAGGATCTCAAACGCACAATCTCGACACCACCAATCTTGGTGGCGCCTAAGGAAAAGGAACCCCTCTTGTTATACATTGCAGCCACACCCCAGGTGGTCAGCACATCACTCGTAGTCGAAAGAGAGGAAGAAGGAAAACTTCATAGAGTACAGAGGCCAGTATATTTCATCAGTGAAGTATTATCGCCTTCAAAACAGCGGTACCCGCAGTACCAGAAGTTAGCATATGGAGTGTTCACAACAGCAAGAAAGTTGCGACATTATTTTTCGGCACACCCGATAATAGTGGTCAATGAGGCGTCTTTATCCAATATATTAAACAATCCAGAAGCTACGGGTCGTGTCTCCCTTTGGGGAATAGAGCTTTCCCCTCGGGACATCACGCACGAGAAAAGAAAAGCAATAAAGTCGCAAATTTTACCGGACTTCATCGCAGAGTGGATGGAGTTACAAAATACGGGACCCCCAGATCTATCGAGAACCTGGACTATGAACTTCGACGGGTCCAAGAGATTAGAGGGAGCTGGAGCGGGCGTGATACTAATATCACCTAAAGGCGACAAATTAAAGTATGTCACGGATGACGTTTCCAAACGCGTCTAACAATGAGGCAGAATACGAAGCTCTCATACATGGGATGAAGATGACGAAGGCTTGTGGTGCAACCCGACTAAAAATCTTTGGCGACTCACAATTGGTGGCTCAGCAGGTCATGAATCAATGTGATGCAGTCAATGAAAGTATGATAGCATACAAGGAAGTATATAACGAGCTGGAGAAGCTGTTTGATGGATGCGAGGTAAATCACATCAGCAGGCTAAGTAATGATGAAACCGATGTTCTTGCAAACATTGGGTCGCAGTGTCTCGCGATTCCACCAGGCGTGTTCTGGGAGGAGATAGCAGAGAGATCTACCAAGTCAAAGAAACCAAAGAAGAAGGAGAAAGATGAGAAACCCTCGGGGGCTACAAAGGCAGCATTGGAAGAAGAAGAGGAACATGACCTAGTAATGATGGTGCAAATTCCATGGATGAAGGCGTACATATCTACTTGCCCTCTACTTCCGACTAAAACCATAGTCTACAATCTGTAGGCATTGATAAGTTAATCCCTTGTCGGTTAGCAAGGTTACCCTTCTGGCTTGATTTGGGCAGGGTTATGGTCGCCACTAGTTATCTTCAGGACTCTTAGTCCAATTTGTATCCTGTCCATACTCGGGTGTATTTGATCTTCTGTATGATTCGGATCTTTGTCTTATATATTTGTATCTTGACTCGTTGGAATCGTTGTTGTAATACATGTTTCTTGTGGGCTCTATTGTAATCCTGTGATAATGTTACTGCTCGTGGTAATTTCTCGGGCATCACGTGTGTGATACGTCGCGCACATCGTGTCGAAGGACGTCTCTGAATCGATATCGTGCGGATTTCAGCGGGATTGCTGGAATCCTCATGGTACCGGTTCCGGGGCGTCACATTCTTGTGCTCTCACGCCTTCATACAAATTATATGGTGTCGGTGGCCCGCCGCATGGCAGGGGACACGAGCAACTAGGAGATCATCACGGCAATGCTTGTGTATCCCGAGAGGGGTGCTCTATCCGTCTGGATCGCGTCGCTGGGCCATGCCCCCTGTCCGCGTGGACACATTCAGCTAGCCTCACTACATTTACGTCGGTCCGCTAGAGATGCCCAAACTTCAAGGACATGAATACATGATATGGGTCAAGCTCACAAGCATGAACGAGCAAATAATCTATATAACTAAGTACAGCTGCAATGTAGGAAATGCGCGTAGAACTTATGTGTTCAAGTCCCTTAGGCCTGTTCTTAACAATGATGTTTGAGCAAATAGAAATGTTGCCAAAAAATTAACCACCACCAAGGAATGGGTAGATTAGATCGCCATTAAGCCTCGGCGGCAATAATTAAGGAAAAATGTATGTACATACTTCTTTAGTTTGAGTCACAAATAATTAGTTGCAACAGCAAAACAGTCCAACATGGTCCCTTAAAAAAACAGTCCAAAATGGTATATAGGAAGAAACTGTTTATCTGATCAGTCCAACAACACAACAGTCAACAGGCCGCAGTGTAATACAAGGAATGCATAGCACAGAACAAAAACACCGTCCTGCTAAAGCCCACAAAGGCCCCATCGCGCCAGGGCTAAAATGCTACGGATTATTTAGAAACTTCCTCAAAAAAAAAAAAAAAAAAAATTAGAAACTTCCTCGTGCCCAGTGAAGAATATACAGCATTTGTTAGACAATCAGAGTACAGATGCTCTGGTCAAGAAAACATTCAAAGACTCAGTTGAGGAGTGGTGTTGCCGTGCGACCCTACCTGAAGCTTTCGCCTCCTTGACCAGGCCACTACCATGACCATTTACCAGTGACCACCAATTTGAAGATGACCCGTAAACATTATCTGGAGCTCGGCCACAGGAAGACGCTAGAGTTCTTCAGACATCAGATCACTCTTTTCGCAGCTCCCAACTTCACCAACTTCTGCAGGTCCTACTCGTACAATTTTGGCAGTGCAGTTAAACGAGACAACCTGAACAAGCAATCCCTCCTGCAGAACCAAAGACCAATGTAAGTTCACAACTCATTTGGTGGCTGAGGAGGTACCCTATCCACACACAAAAAACACCATCACTATCAGCTCAGCACTCATAAGTTCTGTAACTTTTTTGTGATGTAGTAATGATCATTCCACTTAATCTATGACCATGTCACTACTTACTACATTTGAATTTCACGCATGTTGTTATCCACTAACTAGAGAATGTAAGTGGGCATCATTTTCCAGTAGTGACCTCGTAAAGTCGTAAGTGACAAGTCTAATCACAGACCTAGCTAGCTAACAGGTGCTCTTATAATCACCTTGCCCTTCTTGACTAGCAAGGGCAATGTCATGCAGCGTATGTATGAGACAGGTGATGCAATCAAGAAGGCGAGCTTTTCTTCTAAAACCAGCAGAAGGATATGAGGATGGTATGTAATTCTTACCTTGTTGCCCTTTCAGATTTCCGTAGGCAAACAACCTCTTTGGAGGAAGGGATATGCAATCTTGTAGATGTTGGATATTGTAGCGTTTGCATATTAACAAAGAACAGTTTCTCTGCATCATAGTTACCATCGACCCAAAGACCTAGTAGAACAAGAAAACAAATAAACAAGGACGTTCTGAACAAATAAAATAAAAACAAGGATACATATAAGTAAAACTTAGGACAAGCGTTTAGTTGTGAGATGGGTCTGTTTCAGATATGGAAGTTGGTCCAACAAACACAATTTGGCTTTTTCCTAACCAAAAAATCATCTACAACAGCTTATAAATTGAGAGTAGATAAACCAGTTGTCTTAAAATATATCTGTTCCTCAGGAAATTAGTGAAACTGGCAGATTAATTACCATACAATATGTTCAGTACATACATTACTCTATGACATTTGGAATTAATTAAAGCTTATATTTCTTGTACAGTTCCCAGTGTCATCGATATTCTGGGTTCTGTTGCTGCCTCTTTTGCCCTATGTACTCCATTCGGCATCAGCCAGAACACTCAGCAATAGGTCTGACGTGAATACATTGTTGGCATTCAGGGCAAGCCTAAGCAACCAGCCAAATGTCCTAGCTGCGTGGAACACAACTACTGATTTCTGCTCGTGGCCAGGCATCAGTTGTAGCCATAAGCATAAGCACAGAGTTACAGTGCTTAACCTCACTTCAGAGGGCCTTGCTGGCACAATCACACCATCCATTGGAAACCTCACGTTCTTGAAAATTCTAGACCTCAGCCAAAACAATTTCCATGGTCAAATACCCTCATCAATTGGTCGACTTTCTCGGTTACAATATCTTCACTTGCCCAAGAACTTACTTCATGGTGAAGTAAACGATAACTTGAAGAACTGCACCAATCTTAAAGGCATCAACCTTTCCTCAAATCAGCTCACTGGAGAAATCCCTGCTTGGCTTGGAGGCTTGTCCAGTTTGAAGTCCATAATGCTGATGAAGAACAACTTCACTGGAATCATTCCGCCATCACTTAACAACCTCTCAGCACTGCAGGAGATCGCTTTGCCCTTCAACCAACTTGAGGGTTCCATCCCTGAGGGCCTTGGCAAGATTACTAGTCTCAAGTTGATTGAACTGGGTGCAAACCACCTCTCAGGCATTATCCCTACAGCTTTCTTTAACCTCTCCTCTCTTATCACCTTCAGTGTTGCGCAAAATAAGTTGCACGGTACATTGCCCTATGACTTCGGAAATCAGCTCCCAAATCTCAAGAACCTACTCCTTGACTCGAACAGCTTTACTGGAAGCCTTCCAGCTTCTATTGTAAATGCAACTGAGATGTATGAACTAGACCTTGGCTCAAACAACTTCACCGGAAGATTGCCCCCAGAGATTGGAATGCTCTGCCCGGGCATTTTGGTTCTTGGAACAAATCAGCTAATGGCAGCTACTGCTCAGGACTGGGAGTTCATGACGTTCTTGACAAACTGCACTGATCTCCGTGTACTTGACCTCCGGCGCAACATGTTTGGTGGCGCACTGCCAAGCTCTGTTGCCAACCTATCAACACAACTTCAATTGCTTTGGCTTGGATATAATGAGATCTCCGGAAGAATACCATTTGGCATATGCAATCTTGTAGGGCTAAGTGAGTTGCAACTCTATATAAACCAATTTACTGGTGCCTTACCCGACTGCATTGGAAGGCTAAATTTGTTAGAAGCCTTGCATTTGAATGATAATCTATTGACAGGGTTCCTGCCATCCTCCCTTGGGAACTTGACACGGTTACTAGGTCTTTTCACATACAGCAACAAATTTGAGGGGCCTCTTCCAACAAGCCTAAGGAACCTTCAGGAGATAACTGTAGCAAGCTTTAGTGACAATAAGTTAATGGGGCCCTTACCTAAAGAGATCTTTAACCTATCGTCCTTGTCATATATACTGGATTTGTCAGACAATTTTTTTTGTTGGCTCTCTTCCATCTGAAGTTGGCAGCCTGACAAAACTTGCAAACCTGTACATCTCTTAGAACAACTTATCCGGGATGCTGCCAAGTGAACTCAGAAATTGTCAAAGCATGAGAGCACTCTGGTTGGATCATAATTCCTTCACTGGTAGCATACCCTCATCTATCAGCAAAATGCGAGGCTTAGAAGAGCTAAATCTTGCCAAGAACACACTCTCAGGTGTGATCCCTCAGGAGTTTGGACTCATGGGAGGCATTAAAGGACTAAATCTTTCACACAACAACTTGTCTGGTCATATCCCAGGAAGCTTTCAAAACATGTCGTTACTATTCATGTTAGATCTGTCCTTCAACCATCTGGACGGCGAAGTTCCATCGCAGGGCGTGTTCAGTAACATGTCTGAAATCTTTTTTGATGGGAACCTGGGGCTTTGTAGTGGTATCTCAGAGTTGCATTTGCCAGCATGCCCGTCCGAAACCATGCGGAATGGCTATAGAAAGCACCATTTATTTATGACAATAGCTGCCCCAGTTGCTGGAGTCATTCTGTGCTTGTGTTTGACGCTTGCTTTCTACAGAATGAGAAAGAAAACAAAAGCTCAATCTATAGCCACAAGAGGATTTCAACTGATGGGTGAAAACTATCCCAGAATTTCTTATGCTGAATTGGTCCAAGGAACAGGTGGCTTTGCAATAGACAATTTGATTGGCAGGGGAAGGTATGGATCTGTGTACAAGTGTGGTTTGCTGCTCAATAATACGACGACCACAGTAGCGGTGAAGGTTTTTGATCTTCAACAGTCTGGCTCTTCCAAAAGCTTTGAATCTGAGTGTGAGGCACTTAGTAAGATCCGCCATCGTAATTTGATTAGTGTCATAACTTGCTGCTCAAGCTCTGACTCGAATCGACAAGACTTCAAAGCCCTTGTGTTCGAGTTCATGCCTAACGGGAGCCTAGATATGTGGTTACACCTAGATGTACATGCATCACAGCAACTACATGGTTTGACATTGATGCAGCGATTAAATATTGCAGTTGATATTGCTGATGAACTAGATTATTTGCACAACAACTGTGAACCACCAATAGTTCACTGTGACTTGAAGCCAAGCAACATTCTTCTCAATGAGGATCTAGTTGCTCACATTTGGGACTTCGGCCTTGCAAAGATTCTTCATGAATCACCAATAGAGCAACAGATAATTCCAGGAGTTCTATTGGAATAAGAGGAACAATTGGATATGTCGCTCCAGGTAGCTCGAATTTTGTCTAATCTCGTTACCTACTCCATGAACATAAATATTGAATGTAAACTCACTACTTTTGGTCTATGCAATGTAGAATATGGACAAGGCGGTCAAGTTTCTTCATGTGGAGATGTATACAGCTTCGGAAGTGTCATCCTCGAGTTATTTACAGGCATGGCGCCGACTCATGAGATGTTCAGAGAAGGGTTGACCTTGCAGAAGCATGTGGAGAATGCATTTCCAGGGATGCTAATGCAGATTCTAGATCCAGTCCTACTGCCCATTGAAGAATCTCATGCGAGTAGTGTGCAGGATGGAAGCAACAAAATGGAACATGGCAGCAATGCCATATTCTCTATCATGCAGGTTGGGCTATCATGCAGCAAGCATGCTCCAACAGAGAGAATGTGCATGAGAGATGCAACTGCAGCGATTCAGAGGATAAGGGATAGACATGTTAAGATAACACGAAATGAGGAAATCCTTATAACTGCGCATAACACAAGGCCTTTTGCTGAAACAAGTTATGCAGCAGAAACATCCAGGCCAGCCCCCTAAAGTGGAGTCACGCTTAATTAGCTCTGTAGTGGTTATATTTTGCATTAGGCATGCTTTAATTTCTGGCTGGGAATGTTTTCTTAGGATCTTAGATCATAAAATAAGGCACAGTACAGCAACCACACATCGTGCCACAAGGATATGCACCTTTTGTACTATTGTCAGGCTACGGTTGTATACATTTTTGAAATCATGAGCACTCGGTGCAGTACACGATAGACTCTTAATAATCCAATTCTATTTGGAGACGTTTTCATTTCTTTGTTCAAAAATCACACATAAGGAGACGAAGACATTCATGTATAGCTGGGAGGATGATCATGCAAAACAAACACACTGGCCTGGAAATGCAAAATGGTAATTCAAGTATGCCTACAACATATCGTTGAAGTATTGAGCTGTGAAGCACATTCATGGCCGATTGACAACATGATTTCTCAAACCTACAAACAAGGGAAGCAAAACATAATGTGCACAAAAGCTGTGAAACATGCAGAGAGGTTTTGCAATCCGTTCTCAGCACAGAAATTTTTAGATAGCTGATATATCATATTATCCAGTATCACATCTCGCATTAATAAGTTTTGATACAAAGGTTAGTAGCAACAGTTTGGTATAGTTGTCAAGATATGTTTTTATGTGGACAGAGGTGAGGGCCTAACCTGAGGTAGAAGGAGGCTGCAGGGAGAAACTCCTTAGGGTTACAGAGATACATATAGGTCAGGAGTGGGCTAGGCCAGATGGGCCACAACAGAGAACAAGAAGACAGCCCAACAGATACACCAACAATTATCCAACACTCCCCCACAAGATGGGTGATAAATGTCAATCATCCCCATCTTGGCACAGGCAAGATTACACTCCTTTGATCCCAGCCCTTTTGTTAAGCAGTCTGCCACTTGTTGTCCTGATCTCACATAAGCCAATGAGATAATCCCTGCATCAATCTTTCTTTAATAAAGAATATGTCTATCTCCACATATTTAGTTCGCTCATGCTGGACAGGGTTGTTTGCTATGTTTATGGCAGACATATTATCACACCACACTTTCAAGCTTCCTTGCCTTAAAATTTTCAGCTCTCTTAGAAGGTTTCGTACCCACAACATTTCACCCAGGCCCCGTGACATAGCTCACGTACTCGCTTCGGTCGTTGATTTCGATACAACAGATTGTTTCTTCTCCATGACACCAAATTTCCTCCAACAAAAACACAATACCCTGAGGTGGATCTTCGATCATCTAAGCAGCTAGCCCAATCTGCATCACAATATCCATCTACATTTAGGTGTCCATTACTTTTAAACCACAATCCTTTTCCCGGAGTGCCCTTCAAGTATCTCAAGATTCTTTGAGCTGCTTCCAAGTGTTCATCCCTGGGTCATGCATATAGCGACTTACTACACTCACTGCAAATGATATATCTGGTCTCGTGTGGCATAAGTATATTAGTCTTCCAACAAATCTTTGATATTTCTCCTTGTCTATGGGTTCTCCAGACTCTGCTGTGATTTTATTATTTTGGTCAATAGGTGTTGAAGCCACTCGGCACCCCAGCATGCCCATATCATCTAAGAGATCCAATATATAGTTTCTTTGAGATAGTGATATCCCTTCTGGCGATCTTGCAACTTCTATTCCAAGGAAGTATTTAAGTTTTCCCAAATCTTTCACCTCAAAGGCTTGACTCAAGCATCCTTTCAGTTTTGCGATTTCCACATCATCATCTCCCGTGATAATAATACCATCAATATACACAGCAAGGATAGTGATTTTCTTCTCAGAATGTCTGTAAAATAAGGTATGATCTCCATTGCATTGACCATATCCCATGCCACAGACCACTTGTCTAAACCTGTCAAACCAGGCCCGTGGAGATTGTTTGAGACCATGTAGAGATTTCTTCAGTCTACATACCTTTCCTTTAGTTTCAGGTCTGACAAATCTTGGTGGCAACTCCATATACACCTCCTCTTGGAGATCACCATGCAGAAATGCATTTTTGACATCAAGTTGATGCAAGGGTCATCCGAAATTTGCTGCACAAGAGATCAATACTCAGTGCTCATTTTTGCCACTAGTGCAAACATCTCATCATAGTCCATGCCTTAAGTCTGACTATATCCTCTTGCCACAAGTCTTGCCTTATATCTCTCCACTTTTCCTTCTCCATTTTGTTTTACAGAATAGATTCACTTACAGCCTACTGTATTCTTTCCTTTAGGGAGATATGTCAACTCCCATGTTTTATTTTTCTTCAATGCCTCTAATTCTTCCATCATTGCATTGCACCATCTCGGGTCCAACCTGGCCGCCTTCCAATCCTTAGGAACATATAGAGTTTGCAGCGAAGCAACAAAAGCCCGAAAAGAGGGTGACAATGCCTCGTACATATAATTTCCTACGTCATAGTCATCACAACTAAGTCGCTTTGGGGGCCCAACTTTCCTTATCCCTTTCCTTATTGCAATTGGCAAGTCTAGGCTATTATTGGACTCAGTCTGAGATTGATTCTCCTCAGCAGAATCTACACTTGTGCTTCCTTGATTTTCGGGTCCAATGGGTTGCCCCCCCCCCTGGTCTTGTTGCTCCTCCGAGTGCATCCACTTGTTCCCTTTGTACTTGTCTTCTAGAGTACACAAGTGGATTCTACGCAGCCATCTTTGTGGTGGTACGGGTCTAGGTGGTGTAGGTGTACCAGGAATTGCAGGAATCTCCGCAACAATAGGAATTTGTTGATGTTGTTGTTGGTCACCACCTTTTGTTGTTGCTCCCCCTCTTGAGCATCACCAAGAAGGTCAAGCCCCTGGAACAAGCTACTAAGATCACTCTCACCGTCATAAAATGGTTCTGACTCGCGAAACGTAACATCCATGCTTACAAATGTCCTCCTGTCAGTGGGACTCCAACACTTGTAACCCTTCTGTCTGGAGGAATAGCCAATAAAGATACATTTGATAGCCCGATGATCTAGCTTGCCAACAGATGTCCCTTACAAAACATGTACAGCCAAAGAGTTTGGGTGGTACAACAAAGTCATTGTTATTTAGAAGGAGTTGGCAAGGAGACTGCATACCTAGAATCTTTGAAGGCATTCTGTTGATCAAATACGTAGCAGTCATAACAGCCTCACTCCATAAGAATTTGGGAACATTCATGGTAAACATAAAGAGATCGAGCCACTTCAAGGATGTGTCTATTCTTCCGCTCAGCAACTCCATTCTGGGGAGGAGTGTCAGGACATGAAGTCTGGTGCAGTATACCTTGCGAAGATAAGAAAGCGACAAAATGTTTGCTGATATATTCGGTACCATTATCGGTTACGATCACTTGCACTGAACATTGAATTGGGTTTTCACATAGGCACAAAAACTCGAAAACAAGTGAACACTTCATCTTTGTGACGCATAAGATAAATCCAAGTCATTCTGGAATAGCAGTCAATAAAAGTCACAAAGTACTTCATGCCACTTACTGACAAAACAGGACACGTCCATACATCGGAGTGCACTAACACAAATGGGGGTACACTTCTGATCCCTCTACTAACATAAGAGGTTCTCGTATGCTTAGCATATTCGCAGGCATCACAACATAATTTGGTCTTGTCCATTCCATCCATTACATCAGGAAAAATTCGAAACATTTTATCAAACGCCATGTGGACCATTCGACAATGATGAACTAGTGCCATACTCTCCTTTCCTCCAACAATCGCAGCAAGCACAGAACTAGCATCATGCCCCATCTTGTCACGATCTATGTGCCAAAGACCTCTATGCCTGGTTGCAGTCCCAATCTTCTTGCTGCTCTCCCTTTCCTGAATTAAACACATATATCTATCAACTATTATACGGTAGTCCTGCTGATCAATCAAGGCACTTAGAGATAGCAGATTTATTGGAAAAGCGGGAACATGTAGAACCGATGACAATTTTATGTTGGGTGTACATTGCACCGACCCTCCCCTTTTATAGATTGTGTTGTGCCATCTGCTGTTTGGATAGTGCCTCTATGTGTGGGAGGATACTGAGTATAAGAGTCAAACTCACTAATATTCCCAGTAACATGTTTGGATGCTCCAGAATCAAGAATCCAATCTGAATTAGCATTATGAGTGGCTACAGAAACTCTATCAGTATTACCTTCATCTTTGTAGACATAGTGAGCAAAGTTCCCAAAGGTTGCTTCATTTTATCCTTCTTCCTTTGATTGTCCCTGAGAGGTACCTGAAGCTGTTGCCATATGTGCCTTGGGTGCTATAGCATGCTGCTGTCCACCACCCTTGCCATATTGTTGTCCATATGGTTGTCCAGCACCTCTGCCATACTGATGTCCATATGGCTGTCCACCACCTCTGCCATACTGCTGTCCACCACCTCTTCCATATTGTTGTCCATATGGCTGTCCACTACCTCTACCATCACCTCTTCCTCTGTAGCTTCCTCTGCCATGTGTGTATCCTCTGCCATGTGTGTATCCTCCTCTCTCCCTACTGGGTGTAGCAAAGGAGGTACACTGATGCTTCAAGTGTCCCTTCTGTCCACAAGTATAGCAGTCTCTCATCTCTTGTCTCTCGGTTGTGTAGAAGGTCGAATGAGGGACAGAATCGCTTCCCTTTGTCATATTCAAACGCACTTCCTCTCTGGACATAGCAGCAATGGCTTCTTTGAGAGAAGGGGTAGTGGTTTGATGCATTAAAGCAGCCCTTCTCCCCTCAAAATCTTGATTAAGACCTTTCAAGAACTTCATGACTCGCCGCCGTTCAATCCAGCTTGCAGCAGCACTCACACATTCCCCATGAGCAAGTTCAAGAGGATCAACATGATCTAAATCTCCCCAAAGATGCTGCAACTCAGCCACATATGCCATCACAGTTTTGTTTCCTTGTTGCAAGTCATGCACTTTATCCTCAATCTCAGCAATCAACATAATGTTCCCCTTTCGAGAATAGAGATTTGATAGGGTGTCCCATACCTCTAAAGCTTTTGTGAGTGCCTCTACAGAAGCAGCAATATTAGGAACCAAAGAGTTAAGCAACCATGCCACAATCAGAGAATTTATGGCATTCCACTTTTTTCATTCCGGACTGGTCTTGTCTGCTGGTTCTGCAGCTTCACCACTCACACGTTCACCCAGCCCTTTCGAGTTCAGAATCAACAGCACCCTTCTTGACCACCGGAGATAGTTGGCCACTCCTTCCAACTGATTTCATTCGCCAGCAGGTCAAGTTTCTGACCGATGTCGGTATGGGGAACGATTGCTCCCCCTCCAGCAGATCCTCCTCCATCTCCTTTGGTAGTGATAAGTTCTGCTAGCTTCTCCGGAGCCTTGGCCAAATCCCCGTTGTCCCCCATGCTTGACACCAAACTAACCTCTCAAAAACACCAAAGGGCTTACCCGCAGGATGCCCTCCTTGTCTCCTTACTTGTCACTGCCTTCCCCTCCTTGCCGCCGCAGCAGCCTGCTCCCTTCCTCTTCCTCCCAGCCACCGCAACAGCCTACTCCCTTCCTCTTCCTCTTCCTCCTAGCTGCCACAACAGACTAGGCTTCCAGATCAGCAATCCTTCCCGTCGCTGCCCTCACTGCCCATTGCTCTGATACCATGTGGACAGAGGTGAGGGCCTAACCTGAGGTAGAAGGAGGCTGCAGGGAGGAACTCTCTCTCCTTAGGGTTACAAAGATAGAAGCACCTTATATAGGTCAGGACTGGGCTGGGCCAGATGGGCCACAACAGAGAGCAAGAAGACAGCCCAACAGATACACCAACAGTTACCCAACATTTTACAACACTGAAATATAGATGGCAATCAAGGGGAAGCAACATTACATCTGGTTTGCATAAAGCATAGCTTGCAAATGTAACACTTAAATCTCGGCAGATTAGATACCACACTAAACCGAGGGTACATAATCTAAGTTCTAACCATTTGATGGGCACAAATCATGATACAACAACATAGCTTTAGTAATACTTGTTACCTTGCTGGACCTTTTCTTTTCACCAAACGCATATGAGACTGTCCCATTCACAAAATACCTACACATAAAAAGAAGCTCTAGTAAGAGCATTTCTGTAGAAGAAATGCTCTAGTGAGACTATAAGACCAACAGAGAGGAGAAAACAAATACTATAAGTCAAAGAAAGAAATAATCATCAAATATCTAGTAGCTTTGAATTGTACATTTGCTTGCTTACACGCCATAAATATGAATAGAAATGAACGGAGTATGTTTGTTGTGGTGCATTCTGAACTCCAAGAATAAATTTGAAGACATGCTCGGTTGACTCAATAAAATTGTACGGAGTAGACGTTAAGATGACAAGACATGCAAGAAAAGCAGTACCTAGTCAAAGGATGATTACTCGCGATGAGAAATTGTAGGTGCATGCATACAGATTCCAAAAATCCTGCCGTTTAAGAGAATGGTTATATAGCAAGGAGGACGATCTTGCAAGACAACCACAGTGCCAGGTGACACGAAATGTATGATAATTCAACTATGCCCACAACATTTCCCTTGAAGTAAGACTCCTAATTGAAATCTCAAACAGTGCAACTGCATGATTACCTATTCATAGTGGACCTAAAGGTCTTGGGCATTATAGTGGATCAATGGACTATCATATATGAAGACACTGGATTTTGCAGAAAGTATTGAGTTCTGAAGCATATTCATGCATAGATGAAAACAGGAGTTCTGAAGCCTACAAACCAGGGAAGCAAAACATAATGTGCACAAAAGAAAATGTTGAATACGCGGACAGGTTTTGCAATCTGTTTATGGGAAAGTAAAATTCTGGATTGCTGATAGTTCACATCATCGACTATCAGATCCGGCATTACCAAGTTTTAGTACAAAGGCTAGCAGTAAAAGCTCTATATAGTTGTGAAGGTATATTTTTACAACACTAAATGTAGATGCCATCTAGTGGAAGCCAGCTTGCATCTGTTAATTCCTAACCCTACTTTGCACAAGATTCAACCTGCTCTTGCCAAACTAAATGTGTCAGTCACAGGACACACCTACCTCATAGACACAAGCCAAAATCGCCTGGAACGAATTAAAATTTCAAAACAGAAATTTCAATGAATTGCAGAAAGGCCTGTTCTCATACTTTCTTAGTTCCAATTATTGAATAGCAAGGCACGAGGATGAACAAGTTCATAAGCAAGGCATGGTTTCTTCTCTACTAAATGATAACATTACATATCAGGATTAAGGATTCAAATTATCAGTTTCTTGTGAGGGCATATGTACTTCTCCACAAATACCTTCTCGGTGAGCTTGGCAACTGTATTGCAGCCTGGGTCGCGCTTCACCAATCCATTTCCCTTGAGATACTTCACGGCGTAATAGCGGGGTCTGAGCCGGCCCTCCAAGCTATAAGTGAGCAACGCCGGCCAATAAACAATGTAGGTTGGGTTCCAATCCCACCTCAGAGATGGGGAAATCTGACTTGCGCTGCAGCATGTCCTTGGACTTTGTCAGCTCGTCCGGAGCCTTAGACACAGCAATGCCGGCCTCATCCTCCGACCACCTGAACGTGTTTTCCAAGTTCTGCACTTTCACAGCAATCTTCTCCTCGCTGAAGAATGCAACAGCCTTCAGCGCACGCCTGAACATTCCAGAGCCGCAGGGCACACCTATAGCTTCTGCGCGCACTACCATCGCCGGGGTGCGTTCTGGTTTGCATCCGAGGCACAACGGGGCGCAACAATGCAATACCACAAACATCTATCCTGCACTCTCGTAGGAACACGACATTGGGCCTTACTACCATGTCGAGGCTGCAACTGAGCTGGTGGTAAGACGCTCATGATTAACCGGAAATCACAGGAGCCTAAGAGTGGCAGGTAGGGCCGCAGTTTGGAGACGTTGGGTTTGCAGCATGCAGCGGAAGCTTTTGGGGCGAGCGAGACAAAGCGTCAGCGCAGAGGAACAACGGGTCCTTGGCGACGAGGACGGCGACGTCGGCGCTGGAGAGGCCAATACCGGCGAGGAAGGCGACTACGGTGTCGGAATTGGTAGGGGGATTTGAGGCGGGAGAGCTTCGCGGTGGCCTTGAGGGGCTGGGCTCTGGTGAGGCCGCATGTGTCGACGAGGTATCCTTCGGCGGCGAATCGGGGGTCTGGGGAAACGGCAGCGGCCGTCGTGGCGGCAGAGAGGAGACAGCATAAATAGGCGCGAGAGGTGGCGGGACACGAGAGGATGTGGGTAAGGACGCAGATTCGCAGGCGGAGCATGGCGCCGGCGACGGCGTGGCGGCACCGGCGGCGAGTGAGACAATAGCCGCCGGCTGTTGGTTTCTCACAGCGCAGCGACGCAGCACAAAAGGAGGCCCAGGAAGGAATTCTCCAGGAGGCCAACTTGTGGGCTTTGAAGCCTTGTCAAACTTGCAGAGAGCCCATATTAGGTTTGCCCCCAAAAAAGTTGCTTACAGATAGAGATGCCGTAGCATTCTAAAAATAAGGGTAGATAGATACCGTAGGAGTACAAGAACCATATCAAAAAACTAAATCCAACTATATCCGTCAGGTAGAACATGAGTCTAGATAATAAAATCATAAACGTATGGAGAAGATGGAAGCAACTGTGTTTATTTTCTAGTGAACCGAAGTCATTCTTTTAAAAAGCCGACTTAGACATAAGAAAACTCGGTTGATTTATTTATATCTAGCAAAAAAAATTGAAACAAGGCAAAAGATTTTGCCATTTTCATTGATTAAGGAGAAGGGTTTTTAGAGGTCTTACAAACCAAGCTTGACCATAGCCAAGCCGATACATAAAAGCCTACTCTCGCGGCATAACACTACTCAACGCTTTTGTCCCAGCTAGGCACCACATTGCCGCCTCGTCTTTAATTTTCGTAACTAGCATATTAGACGTTATGGAAGTGTTGTGGAAGACGTGGGTGTTTCTTTCTTTCCAAATTTCCCATGAAACCAACATGGCAAGCAAAGCCATTGCCCTTCTTGATTGCCCTCTCTTGTGGACGCCTTTAAGCCACCATTCTTTCACCATGCTCATTACTTGCAAACCCCTTGGTGCACCATCATGTAGGCCAAGCCAAGCTTTCAAAAGATGACAAACTCTAACTGTGAAGTGGCACTGAAGAGAAGGTGGTCGGCCGACTCTTGCACTTGATTACAAAGCTTACATAGCCCACAATTAAGCCAACCTCTTTTTTGACGCCTATCCACCGTCCACACCCTATTTTGTATGATCAACCAAGCAAAAAATTTGCACTTTTGCGGTGCCCACGACTTCCAAACAATAGTGTGGGAAAAGGGGATATGTTGAGATTCTCAAATTGCATGTTGTAAGCAGTCTTGGTCGAGTAACACATATCATTGGAAGGCTTCCACGTGATCTTGTCGATGTTGTCATTTTCCAAATGAACATTTTGAAGCATTTCCCGTAGCTTGGAAAATTGGAAAATGTGCTCCACGGAGAGGCCACTTTGCATATTGATTTGCGAGACCCAGAAATCATTCTCCAAAGCTTTCTTGACCTTTTGAGAGGTCTGAGATGAGTGGAGCAATGTCTTCTGGCGCCAATCCTTGGAGCCAAGACGCGTCCCAAAAGGAAGCGTTTTTCCCCATTTCCTACTGTGACAATCGTTGCCTTTCCAAATAGCTTCATATCTAGCAAAACCATCCATAATGAGCTTGCAACATTAATGGTACTTTAGTTCAGAAAAATAGATGTCGCACATTTGCTAAATTTTAATATAGACCCGAGCATCTAAATTTAAATAAACCTAGAAACTTTTGAGTAGTTAAATTTCATAACCTAATTTGAAATGTACTCGTAGCACAATGAAAAAAGAAGCTGTTGATAGGCCAAACCTAGAGCTGAATTTGAGCTAGTAGCTACCATGCACAGCTGAATCGGTTTCTGTTCCCCTACAGCCGTGTTTCGAATTTGTTGGATAGGAATAGGCGGTAGACAGTGTTCGCAGTTTGCGTGGTACTGTACCTGCGAGCTTGTTGATGCATCACATTTGCGCCCATGACCATGAGGCATCGCAACAGCCCTTCAAGGCGACGCTCCTGACACCGGAGACGGGCGCAGAGAGAAAGAGATAAGAAGCGACACCGCAGCAGATTCGATTCCGTCTACGATTCAACTGATCAACTCCTCCTCCACGCAATGGATGGGCCATGCTCCGGGGCCTCTGCCCCTTTCCCGTGATCGCAGTTGCCCAAAGAGAAAGAGGGCCCCTGTCTGTCCAAGCTTACCGTGCACCCTGCACAAAGCCATTATCCGTGGAACTGGAACAGCTTTCTTCACTTGCTTCCAGCTTCAGGCCTGCGCGCCGCATCTTTCAGACAAACAAAAGATACAAGAGTAGCTCTCTGCTGCCTCTTGTCCAGTAGCCAGCCAATCCATCAGCTGCAGCTCTTTAACCAGCCCATTTGATCTCCGTACGCATGCAGCTCGCTGTAAAAAAATGGGTTTACGTTTAAACGATGGTGTTTGCAATTGGACGGGGAACGAAATTACAAGTGCAAGTGCACTTGCGTTCATCAATTGGACAAATAAAAGCAGATCGATCGATTGTGTATACTACCTAGCTAGCCCCCATGGGCCATGGACATCTTTCTTTTCAGTACCTCAGGCATCCGTCCCACCACGGGTCTACCGTCTACGGCTCTACGCATGGCAGGCTAGCTACCCGCCTGCCCGCCTGCTGCGTAAATGGAGGCCAAGGCATCCGATCAGGCACGGAAAGTCGATACGTGAACAGTGTCCAGGTATCTAATGATATTCACGACGCGGTGTCGCACTGTACGAAAAGTATATTTCGAATCCATCCAGATTAATTTTGAATAATTTTTTAAATAGAAGGCTTCAAATGAGCCCGGTTTTAAATTAACAAGCTCATCAACCGACTAGGAGTTACACCAAAAGTTACAACACACGCACACGCCGCCAAGCGCACACCGAACCCACAACAAAAAACAACACATAAAATGTCAAGCCGAAACGTCAGCTTGATCCATGACGAGGGAGCCTTGTCTTCTATTGCACCGGAGCAATCACGGCTGTGTTCACACCAACAAACCTCCACCACACCAAGACTGCAACCCAAGGGGAACTCAACGACGGGCCCACCATCTTGCAGAGCTTGAAGAACCAAAGGAGGGGAGGGGTGGTCTTGCGGTGATGCCTCCTAGAAAGTGAATGGCGCAAGAACACGTCATTGTCGTCGGCAGAGACAGAGGTCCTGCAAAGATTTCACCTAGACCCGAGAACCACCACCCCTGGAGCTCGGGCTAGGTCCAAACCAAAAATGCAACATCTTCCCCTGGCGTTGGGATAGGCACACCGGCAGGAGCTACGACCAGACGCCGACCTAGCAAACCCCCCAAGGCGCTTGCAAGGGCATCAGCTACCGCAATAGAGACGTGTAGAAGTAGCCAGGACGGTGTTGCGAGAGGGTTGTGTGGTGACCCTGCATACCACTGCATGTTGTAGTATGCCAGTCGTTGATATAACATTCACGAAGTACCAATCCGCGAATATTACATCCCTCAGAGTAGTACAACAGAACATAGCAGGTCCATAACTCATTCATTTATTAGTACAAGCATAATATACATATCATCTCGGAGCTCCTCTTGGGTCCTAAGAGGGATACCCCTGGGTTCGAGGCGAACCCATCTTAACTTACAATATAAAAGTCTTACTAGGTGATACATTTATTCCAACTAGCAGTTAAGTACTAAGAGTTCGTACTGCTCGGATACTACTACTACTTATCGGTCTAAGCTTGTTCTCCTCCGGAACCCTCCCGGTTCCGTAGACTATAAGGTAGTCTACACCTTCGACACCTCCGAGAGGGTCCGGTTCTTCATAGCCGATGATGTCGGCTCCTTCGTGGTTGTCGTTGTCCTCCTCCGGATGGTTCGGACAATCTAAGCGGGGGATTTAAGAGTGGTATGAGTACGAGCGTACTCAACAAGTTCATTATAGAAAAGAGGTGTTTAATGCACTAGCTACCATATTAGACCGAGAAAGTCTAATACCAATGCAAGTTTTGATAAACATTTCTTCAAGAGGTTGCTTTTATTTCAAAGAACTATGTCCGTCGGCCTTCACCGGTTTACTAGAACTTCATGGAGTTCCTTTCCGTGAGCGTTCGCGAGTTCCAAATCCCGAACAAGGGAGTGATAGGTCACGTTTCATTACACTCTACGAGAGGTGTGTTGCTTTACCCATAAGAGATCTTAACCTTGGTGCCAACCGGCAGCTTTCCCGTTCACACTTCCTTCGGTGTGAGGCCCGGTATAAGGTCTAGCCAATCATGTTCCTCCGCTACCTCGAACACCCACCCTTTGTTGCAATTTCGACCTTGGGTCCTCGCCGGTCAGCGTATCCAAAGGATACCATCCGACCTCGACTAATACCAGACACGACGGCCTGATACCTTCGCCGGTCGTTGCAACCCCTCATAGACCGCATTATCGTGGGGAATTAGAATGGGATCCCCACCCTCCGGTTGTTCTCGCAAGATACAACTGCTACGGTAAGCGCATCCGTTGATGAACGAGAGGTGGAAACACTTTTGACTACTCCGTCCCACTCCGGATCTTATGTTTAACACGGGTATTACGGCACAAGAATCACTCGGACGACATTTGTTGTTTAATCCTAGATGGATATAAACCCATTGCAATGGAACCTCCACCATGTCAACACAATCCATGGTTCCATTGCCAACCACTTAGTCATATTCATAGTTATGAAAATAGTGGTTTTGCTTTTTATGCAATAGTGATAAACATAGTACTTTGCAAGTAATTTGATAGAAATACTCGAATGACATGAGCAAGTGATGAACTTGCCTGAATACCGCAAAGTGTTGCAGTTGGATGGTGTGGACTGACCCTTGTCCTCTGTTGCTGAAAAATAGCATCATTGTCCGATAAGGGCAATGGTTAAAGAAACATTTATGGATGATTCCAGTTTTAGGGTTTGTTTCCCCCTCCCGATGACTTTATTGTTTCTTGTGAGAGGTTAATACTAAGAATCACTTAGGGATACTCTATTTAGGGTAAAATACAACCTTGAAATGTTGTCAAGGTGTTTTTAAAGTCCAAAATACTTGATGGACTTATTTTCATTATTGAAAATAAAAGGTGTGATTTAAATGATTATTTAATTCATCAAAGTTGAACTTATTCTTGTTTAACTTAAAAAATTCTATTTCATATTTTATTATGATAGAGATTTTTATACTGAGTGGTTTTAATATTTTTAATTATTTTTTAGAGCTATTAAACATTTACTATTGATTTTCAAAGTTTCAGCATTTTTATGAATTTGTGAAATGACACAATTGCCCCTGGGCCCACCTGTCAGTGGAGCCCAGCGGGTTGGGTTAGACCAGCTCGGGTCCAACCGACCCGAGCGGTCGCTCACACTTCGCCTCCCCCGCGCCGCCTCGACGAACCCTAATTCCCCATCTCTCTGGCGACTTGCGTCGCCCTCGCCGTCGCCGTTCGATTCCGGCGAGCTCCGCCGGTCTTGGCCCTCGCCATGGGGCGCAATCGAGCCGCCGCATGACGCCGGTCAATCCCTCCGCGTCGATCCGGAGCGTGCGCTGCTCCCGCTCGTCCTCGACCCTCTTCGCGGTGGCTAGGGTTACGGGATCTACGGCGATCCCGCTGCTCCCAATGTTCCTGGCGCGATGGCGCCGCCGTGGGCCTTGCCGCGGTGGTGCGGGGCGCTGCGGCGCTTGTCGGAGCATGGCCTGGCCTTGCCAGGTGCTGTCGTGCACTCGGCGCGCGCCGCCGTGGCCGCCATGGCTGCGTCTGATGTCTGCTCGCCCCGGGTACGTGCGCCACCTTTCTCTCTCTCCTGTGCCTGTTCTTCTTCCTCCTCCTCTAGCTCTGGCCACGGCTGCTCCATCTCGTGGAGAGGCTTGCCGTGCCCATGCTCTGCTGCCGTGCCTAGCTAGCTGTGCAAGCTCGCGTGCTGCGGTGCTGCTGCTCGTTCGTGCTTCGCTGTGCTCCACTGGCCTTGGCCATTGTTGCCATGGCCATGCCAGTGTTTGTGTTACTGCTGTGTGCAGCTATGCCATGCCTCTGTGCAAGATTGTTAGGGCTGTACTGCCCTCCCATGCTATCCTTTATCCCGTGCAAGAATTCCTAGTCTAAGTGCTTGCTATGCTTGCATTTCTTGCTTAATTCTAGCTCTGTGCCTCTGTTCTTGTTACAATGCTTGCCAGAAACTCAAGTGTATTCATGTATGCTGCCCTGGCTTGATTACAGTGTGCAATTCTTGCAAATTTGCAAGTGCCAGTGCTATTATGTGCTATAGCTTGTGCTTGATTTCATGAGTATGCTCAATTGATCATTGCTGTTGACTTAACAGTATTATTCAGTGATGGATGCTATGTGCTTTACTTGTGTAACTTGATCCAGTGGTTCATCATGCCTTTGATGTGCTTCTGGATACAATCATAAAGTCATTAATTCAGTTATGACTTGGTGTAATTCTTCAGTAACTGGTTAATTCCTGTTGCTGTGCTTGGCTATGGCAATCTGTAGCAAGAGCTAGTGGTGCTCTGATGATCAATTGATCAATAGTTGCTTGTGAGACATTGGTGTGCTCCTCTCTGTGACTGACTGGTGCTCATCCAGTGTTGTGTATGCATCATACAGGCTTGGCCTGTGTGTGCTGGTGCTTGCTCAAGCATCAGTAGATGCTTGCAATGATCCATTGGATCATCTGCAAGGCTCTGTGTAGCAATTACTTGTCTGTTTCATTTATCTGTTTATCTTGCCTTAATAAATGGATGAATAAATGATGTGAACTGGTAATCAGTGATGATCATTACAATTAATTTGCTAGGGCTAGCTGGATGACAACCTCTGGTTGGTACCTGATGCGTGTAGTTGACACGTCCGTTGGGAACCCCAAGAGGAAGGTGTGATGCGCACAGCGGCAAGTTTCCCTCAGTAAGAAACCAAGGTTTAATCGAACCAGTAGGAGCCAAGAAGCACGTTGAAGGTTGATGGCGGCGGGATGTAGTGCGGCGCAACACCGGAGATTCCGGCGCCAACGTGGAACTCGCACAACACAACCAAAGTACTTTGCCCCAACGAAACGAGTGAGGTTGTCAATCTCACCGGCTTAGCTGTAACAAAGGATTAGATGTATAGTGTGGATGATGATTGTTTGCAAGAACAGTAAAGAACAATAGCAGCAGATTTGTATTTCAGATGTAAAGAATGGACCGGGGTCCACAGTTCACTAGAGGTGTCTCTCCCATAAGATTAATAGCATGTTGGGTGAACAAATTACAGTCGGGAAATTGACAAATAGAGAGGGCATAACAATGCACATACATGATATGATGAATATTGTGAGATTTAATTGGGCATTACGACAAAGTACATAGACCGCTATCCAGCATGCATCTATGCCTAAAAAGTCCACCTTCAGGTTATCATCCGAACCCCTTCCAATATTAAGTTGCAAAACAACGGACAATTGCATTAAGTATGGTGCGTAATGTAATCAATAACTACATCCTCGGACATAGCATCAATGTTTTATCCCTAGTGGCAACAAGTACATCCATAACCTTAGAGGTTTCTGTCACTCCCAGATTCACGGAGACATGAACCCACTATCGAGCATAAATACTCCCTCTTGGAGTTAAGAGCAAAAACTTGGCCGGAGCCTCTACTAATAACGGAGAGCATGCAAGATCATAAACAACACATAGGTAATAGATTGATAATCAAAATAACATAGTATTCTCTATCCATCGGATCCCGACAAACACAACATATAGAATTACGGATAGATGATCTTGATCATGTTAGGCAGCTCACAAGATCCGACAATGAAGCACATGAGGAGAAGACAACCATCTAGCTACTGCTATGGACCCATAGTCCAGGGGTGAACTACTCACTCATCACTCCGGAGGCGACCATGGCGGTGAAGAGTCCTCCGGGAGATGAATCCCCTCTCCGGCAGGGTGCCGGAGGTGAACTCCAGAATCCCCCGAGATGGGATTGGCGGCGGCGGCGTCTCAGTAAGGTTTTCCGTATCGTGGCTCTTGGTACTGGGGGTTTCGCGACGAAGGCTATTTGTAGGCGGAAGGGAAGGTAAAGGGGCGTCACGAGGGGCCCACACCACAGGCCGGCGCGGCCAGGGCCCTGGGCCGCGCCGCCTGGTGTGTCGCCACCTCGTGGCCCCACTTCGACTCTCCCTCGGTCTTCCGGAAGCTTCGTGGCAAAATAGGACCCCGGGCGTTGATTTCGTCCAATTCCGAGAATATTTCTTTACTAGGATTTACGAAACCAAAAACAACAGAAAGCGCAAGCGGCTCTTCGGCGTCTCGTTAATAGGTTAGTGCCGAAAAATGCATAAATACGACATATAATGTGTATAAAACATGTAGATATCATCAATAATGTGGCATGGAACATAAGAAATTATCGATACGTCGGAGACGTATCGGCATCCCCAAGCTTAGTTCTCGCTCGTCCCGAGCGGTGTAAACGATAACAAAGATAATTTCGGAGTGACATGCCATCATAACCTTGATCATACTATTGTAAACATATGTAATGAATGCAGCGATCAAAACAATGGTAATGACATGAGTAAACAAATGAATCATAAAGCAAAGACTTTTCATGAATAGTACTTAAAGACAAGCATCGATAAGTATTGCATAAGAGTTAACTCATAAAGCAATAAATCAAAGTAAAGGTATTGAAGCAACACAAAGGAAGATTAAGTTTCAGCGGTTGCTTTCAACTTGTAACATGTGTATCTCATGGATAATTGTCAACATAGAGTAATATAACAAGTGCAATATGCAAGTATGTAGGAATCAATGCACAGTTCACACAAGTGTTTGCTTCTTGAGGTGGAGAGAGATAGGTGAACTGACTCAACATTAAAAGTAAAATAAAGGTCCTTCAAAGAGGAAAGCATCGATTGCTATATTTGTGCTAGAGCTTTTATTTTGAAAACAAGAAACAATTTTGTCAACGGTAGCAATAAAGCATATGTATTATGTAAATTATATCTTACAAGTTGCAAGCCTCATGCATAGTATACTAATAGTGCCCGCACCTTGTCCTAATTAGCTTGGACTACCGGATCATCGTAATACACATGTTTTAACCAAGTGTCACAAAGGGGTACCTCCATGCCGCCTGTACAAAGGTCTAAGGAGAAAGCTCGCATTTTGGATTTCTCGCTTTTGATTATTCTCAACTTAGACATCCATACCGGGACAACATGGACAACAGATAATGGACTCCTCTTTAATGCATAAGCATGTAGCAACAATTAGTATTCTCATATGAGATTGAGGATATATGTCCAAAACTGAAACTTCCACCATGATTCATGGCTTTAGTTAGCGGCCCAATGTTCTTCTCTAACAATATGCATGCTCTAACCATTAAAGTGGTAGATCTCTCTTACTTCGGACAAGACGGACATGCATAGCAACTCACATGATATTCAACAAAGGGTAGTTGATGGCGTCCCCAGAAACATGGTTATCGCACAACAAGCAACTTAATAAGAGATAAAGTGCATAAGTACATATTCAATACCACAATAGTTTTTAAGCTATTTGTCCCATGAACTATATATTGTAAAGGTAAAGAATGGAAATTTTAAAGGTAGCACTCAAGCAATTTACTTTGGAATGGCGGAGAAATACCATGTAGTAGGTAGGTATGGTAGACACAAATGGCATAGTGGTTGGCTCAAGGATTTGGATGCATGAGAAGTATTCCCTCTCGATACAAGGTTTAGGCTAGCAAGGTTATTTGAAACAAACACAAGGATGAACCGGTGCAGCAAAACTCACATAAAAGACATATTATAAACATTATAAGACTCTACACCGTCTGCCTTGTTGTTCAAAACTCAATACTAGAAATTATCTAGACTTTAGAGAGACCAAATATGCAAACCAAATTTTAGCAAGCTCTATGTATTTCTTCATTAATAGGTGAAAAGTATATGATGCAAGAGCTTAAACATGAGCACAACAATTGCCAAGTATCAAATTATTCAAGACATTTTAGAATTACTACATGTAGCATTTCCCGATTCCAACCATATAACAATTTAACGAAGAAGATTCAACCTTCGCCATGAATACTATGAGTAAAGCCTAAGGACATATTTGTCCATATGCAACAGCGGAGCGTGTCTCTCTCCACACAATGAATGCTAGGATCCATTTTATTCAAACAAAACAAAAACAAAAACAAACCGACGCTCCAAGCAAAGTACATAAGATGTGATGGAATAAAAATATAGTTTCGGGGGAGGAACCTGATAATGTTGTCGATGAAGAAGGGGATGCCTTGGGCATCCCCAAGCTTAGACGCTTGAGTCTTATTAAAATATGTAGGGGTGAACCACCGGGGCATCCCCAAGCTTAGAGCTTTCACTCTCCTTGATCATATTGTATCATCTCCCTCTCTTGATCCTTGAAAACTTCCTCCACACCAAACTCGAAACAACTCATTAGAGGGTTAGTGTACAATAAAAATTAACATGTTCAGAGGTGACATAATCATTCTTAACACTTCTGGACATTGCATAAAGCTACTAGACATTAATGGATCAAAGAAAGTCATCCAACATAGCAAAAGAGGCAATGCGAAATAAAAGGCAGAATCTGTCAAAACAGAACAGTCCGTAAAGATGGATTTTATTGAGGCACCAGACTTGCTCAAATGAAAATGCCCAAATTGAATGAAAGTTGCGTACATATCCGAGGATCACGCACGTAAATTGGCATATTTTTCCGAGCTACCTACGGAGAGGCAGGTCGAAATTCGTGACAAGCAAAGAAATCTGTTTCTGCGCGAGCAATCCAAATCTAGTATGAACCTTACTATCAAAGACTTTACTTGGCACAACAAAGCACAAAACTAAGATAAGGAGAGGTTGCTACAGTAGTAAGCAACTTCCAAGACTCAAATATAAAACAAAAATACTGTAGTAAAAACATGGGTTGTCTCCCATAAGCGCTTTTCTTTAACGCCTTTCAGCTAGGCGCAGAAAGTGTGTATCAAGTGTTATCAAGAGATGGAGCATCGATATCATAAGCTCCCCCATCTGTAGTGGTACTAAGGGCTTTGTCAATTTTAGGCCTATAGTAATACTTTTTTGGTTTAGGCACTTTAGAGACATACATAAACTTTTGCTCCTTACCCACATAAGCTTTTTCTCTAAACTTTATAGATGAAAAGGTTGAACCCAATGTTCCCATAGCCTCTTCAAGTTCACTAATCCTTTTGGTTTGATTATCATGGATAGCAAAAGATTCTAAGATGGTGATTCTCTCATTGATTCCACCTAGAAATTTATCAAGTTTATCAGTGCTATCAAGTAATGCTCCCAAAGTAGTATCGATACTTGGAAGGTTTTGCTCTATGGTTTCCAACTTTTTCATGACATCTTCAAGAGAGGTTTAAATTTTAACTTCATTAACAGGTGGTATTCCAAATAAACTCTCAATAATGCAACTAGCTTCTAAAGCAGGAGCGCCTAGGAAGTTACCTCCTGCGAGACAATCAAGAACATACCTATTCCAGCTAGAGATACCAACATAAAAATTCCTGAGTAGGATAGTGGTGGAGTGTTTCTTAGTGCACCTATTATGGGTATCACTAATTCTATACCAAGCATCTTTTAAACAATCTCCCCCTTGTTGCTTAAACGAACGAACTTCAACTTCAGGATTACTCATTTTAGCAGTAGTAAATAAAGCAAACTAAATAAAATAAATGCAAGTAACTAATTTTTTTGTGTTTTTCGATATAGAGTGCAAGACAGTAAATAAACTAAAGCTAGCAACTAATTTTTTTGTGTTTTGATATAATGCAGCAAACAAGAAAGTAAATAAAGCAAGACAAAAACAAAGTAAAGAGATTGGATTGTGGAGACTCCCTTGCAGCGTGTCTTGATCTCCCCGGCAACGGCGCCGGAAATTTGCTTGATGCGTGTAGTTGACACGTCCGTTGGGAACCCCAAGAGGAAGGTGTGATGCGCACAGCGGCAAGTTTCCCTCAGTAAGAAACCAAGGTTTAATCGAACCAGTAGGAGCCAAGAAGCACGTTGAAGGTTGATGGCGGCGGGATGTAGTGCGGCGCAACATCAGAGATTCCGGCGCCAACGTGGAACCTGCACAACACAACCAAAGTACTTTGCCCCAACGAAACAGTGAGGTTGTCAATCTCACCGGCTTGCTGTAACAAAGGATTAGATGTATAGTGTGGATGATGATTGTTTGCAAGAACAAGTAAAGAACAATAGCGAGCAGATTTGTATTTCAGATGTAAAGAATGGACCGGGGTCCACGAGTTCACTAAAGGTGTCTCTCCCATAAGATTAATAGCATGTTGGGTGAACAAATTACGGTCGGGCAATTGACAAATAGAGAGGGCATAACAATGCACATACATGATATGATGAATATTGTGAGATTTAATTGGGCATTACGACAAAGTACATAGACCGCTATCCAGCATGCATCTATGCCTAAAAAGTCCACCTTCGGGTTATCATCCGAACCCCTTCCAGTATTAAGTTGCAAAACAACGGACAATTGCATTAAGTATGGTGCGTAATGTAATCAATAACTACATCCTCGGACATAGCATCAATGTTTTATCCCTAGTGGCAACAAGTACATCCATAACCTTAGAGGTTTACGTCACTCCCAGATTCACGGAGACATGAACCCACTATCGAGCATAAATACTCCCTCTTGGAGTTAAGAGCAAAAACTTGGCCAGAGCCTCTACTAATAACGGAGAGCATGCAAGATCATAAACAACACATAGGTAATAGATTGATAATCAAAATAACATAGTATTCTCTATCCATCGGATCCCGACAAACACAACATATAGAATTACGGATAGATGATCTTGATCATGTTAGGCAGCTCACAAGATCCGACAATGAAGCACATGAGGAGAAGACAACCATCTAGCTACCGCTATGGACCCATAGTCCGGGGGTGAACTACTCACTCATCACTCCGGAGGCGACCATGGCGGTGAAGAGTCCTCCGGGAGATGAATCCCCTCTCCGGCGGGGTGCCGGAGGTGATCTCCGAATCCCCGAGATGGGATT
>NC_061513.1:44920567-44949863 GCF_022539505.1 Lolium rigidum | reverse complement strand
GTCCCATCTCGGGGGATTCACGGAGATCTCCTCCAGGCACCCACTGCCGGAGAGGGGATTCATCTCCCGGGAGGACTCTACACCGCCATGGTCGCCTCCGGAGTGATGAGTGAGTAGTTCACCCCTGGACTATGGGTCCATAGCAGTAGCTAGATGGTTGTCTTCTCCTCATTGTGCTTCATTGTTGGATCTTGTGAGCTGCCTAACATGATCAAGATCATCTATACGTAATTCTATATGTTGTGTTTGTCGGGATCCGATGGATAGAGAATACCATGTCATGTTAATTATCAAGTTATTACATATGTGTTGTTTATGATCTTGCATGCTCTCCGTTATTAGTAGAGGCTCTGGACAAGTTGATGCTTTTAACTCCAAGAGGGAGTATTTATGCTCGATAGTGGGTTCATGCCTGCATTGATACCGGGGAGTGACAGAAACCCCTAAGGTTGTGTTGTCTTTGTTGCCACTAGGGATAAAACATTGAGCGCTATGTCCAGAGGATGTAGTTGTTGATTACATTACGCACCATACTTAATGCAATTGTCATGTTAGCAGCCAAGATAGTATGATAGAGCATGAGAAGATACAAGGTTGACCAATACAAAGAGTGAAAAATAGATTCAAGTTTGGTCAACACATGAAGCATGAAGAATGTGCCACGTGAAGTCATGTGGTATGGTAAGCCTTTTCAATTATGCCTTATGAACTAACCATCATATATGTGCTCTTGTGTTGTGTATGTGGGTTAGGTATCTTTCCATGGGCATGCATCAAAAGTGAGATCTCATATAGCCCATGAGAGAATGACATCAAGTGGTGATCGTCATCAAGGTTGAGTTGGGCAAGTTCAAGTTGAGCATCTCGGGAGGATCATATGCTTGAAGCTTGTCGTCCAATTGGTGATAATGGACATGTGAAGATGTGCATCAATGGAGCTTTCCCCATCATAGTGTATGGGAAGCATTTATAAGTCTTCGCGAAGCAACAATGATCAAGTGAGGCATTCCGGCTTGAGTGGAGCTTGAAGAGTTATCATCAAGATCAAGCGGGATGCGCAAGGCAAAGGTATGGCCTTGATAGATTTTCCTTTTACCGGTCTCAAGGTGGTTGATGGGAGACCGGATTATAGGATAGATAGCCACACTATCAAGAGGGGCTTTCAGTTGGGAAACTTGATCACATCGTCTTAGGGAGCTCAACCCTTTGCATAATTTGCATATCCCTATTGCTTCTTGGTGTTTCTCTGTGTGAAGTTATTGAGCTTGTTGATAGCTTTACAACAAGCCCAAGTTCATGGAAAACAGAATTCACATGCATCTTCTATGGTGTTTTCGAGGTTAGGCGATTTTACCGGCTATTATGATCTACACTTTCCATAGGCTACATTTTGTTTTATCTTTCTAACAAAATTAGTTTCATGCGATTCGGAGTTCGAGAGTATTAGTTATTACAGAAATCAGATCTGTCAAAAAGAAAAGGAAAAAGTCTTTAAAAAGGGCTCTGCGAATTCTGGCATGCAGCCCGGCCGACCGGGCCTGCCACCGGCCTTCTCGGTTCCCGCCACTGTGGGGCTTGTGGCTACCGGGCCACATAATGTAAGCCTTCCGGCCTGGGTCCGACCCAGAATCCGCGGCCGCCGGCCTGCCCGGCTTGGGCCCCGGTGGACCGGTCTCCTTCACTGCTTAGGCCTTCTGGCCTGCTGCGCGTCGACCGGTCTGCTCAGCTCGGTCTGTGTCTCGGCTGGGCCGGCCTGTGCGCCGGCCTTCTCGGCGCCACGTCCGGTCTGCCGGCTGGGATGGCCGTCTGGGCCGATTTCTGTGTTGTTTTCTTGACTTTTCTCCCCAACGGTTATTTCCCCCTTTGGCTATAAAAATCCTTCTTCCACCTTGAGCAGAGTCAGTTCTTTTCTCCCCTACTCCTCAATTGTTGCTATTTGAAGAACTTGCTTCCCCTCTTGATTCCTCCCATGATTCTTGCCCATTCTTGAGGATTTGAGAGAGGAGATCTAGATCTATTATACCCACCAATAATTTCTCCTCTACGTGAGGGGAACCTATTGGATCTAGATCTTGGAGTCTTTTGTTGACTTTCCCCATTGTTCTTCCTCTCTAATTTCATCTTACCATTTGTTGCTTTGGTGGAATTTGAGTGTGAGGGATTTGAACACCTTTGGTGTTCTTGCTTTGCATCATTGCATTGTGTTGAGCTCTCCACCACGATTAGTTCGAGTGAGAGACCGTGAGCTTGTTACTCTTGGAGGGAGACCTCCTAGTTGGCTTGGCGGTTGGTGCTCCGGTGATCTCTTCAAGGAAGATTGTGAAGAGACCCGGGCTTCTCCTTCGTGGAGCTTGTGAAGTGGTTTTGGAGCTTGCCATCTCCGGAGTGGAGGAAAAGATAACCATAAGGAAAGGGCCATTATCCTTCGTGGGTTTGGCTCGGAGAATAGGGTGATCCTTCGTGGCATTGGGGAATCCTTCGTGGGACCTCCACCCCTCCAAACTTGACGTACCTTCTTGCAAAGGAAGGAAACACGGGAATACATCCTCGGTTATTTCTATACCCGAGCTTACTTTCCTTGTGATAGCCATCGAGCTTGAAGTATCTATTATATCTTGCTATCACTTGTTGTTTATATATATTGTGCCTATCTTGCTTAGCTCTAGTTGTTGTTGTTGCACTTAGTTGAGCCTAGTATATTTAGGGTTTGTGCTTGTAGAATAAACATAGTTTAATTCCGCATTCTTACAAGCCAAATCCGTAAGAGTTTTTAAACTATTCACCCCCATCTAGGCGACATCTCGTCATTTCAAAAACCAAGACTTACGAATGGGGTACATAATATGCATCTATCAATGCATCTTGCACATAAGATGATCAGATCTCATAGCACAATATCATAGAATAAGGATCCACCATATAGGTATTACAAATATGGCCATAATCATGCTAGGCAGGTCATATGGCACTAAGAACTATGAAGAACCTGAGAGAAATAGATCAAGCTACTGCCAAAAATCCGTAGTCCAGAGGTGGACAACTCTCCCTTGATCATGGTGATGGTGATGAAGACATTGGAGAAGGTGGAGATCCCTTCGGCGGCAGCTCCGGTGGAGTTTCCCCCTCCAATCTTCGCTGCTGAAGCCTCTGTTTTCGTGTTTCTGTCTTCTGCAGTGTTTTTTCCGAGAACTCTTCGGGGCCATATATATAGTGATTTTTAGGTCAAAATACGTTGGTGGACGAAAATATCACGCGATTTGGACGATCGACGGCCGAAAGAGGGTGGGTGGCGCGCCCACCCTTACTGGGAGCGCCACTTGGCCTCTTTCGGGCCTCAGGCCTCTCCACACGAGCTTCCACGGCTCAGGATGCTTCTCCCGATGAAAAAATGACTCTCCAAAAAGCATAACTCAAATTGGCTGCGTATAGGTATATGAAAGTGAAAAATACACAAAAAAAAGTAATTTTTATTCTGCATAGTTATAAACCAAATAAAAGGGATCATTGGTACATCCCCATAAATCAATGTAAAACATGGTATTATCATCATATATGTTGCAAATATGTGGGAATTTAATATGTGAGAATTCCATTTAGTTTGCGGGCCGAGCCAACTGACCGATCAACTATATAACTGGGCCGGTCCATTAGATATGTGGGACGAGCCTAATGTCTTGGTTTGACCGGTCAAAGACTAAATGGGTTGAACCATTTAGTTCATGGGGCCGACCAGCGAAGTTGGTTTGACCGGTCAAACATCTAGATGGGCCAGCCCACTAAGCACGTGATGCCTTCGCTTGACCGGTCAACAAGATAACTGGACTAGTCCACTTAGGTTGCGGGGCAGGCCAACTTTCATTGTTTGACCAGTCAACTAACAAATTTTAACGACCTAGTTAGTTAATGGGCCGTCCCAATCTAATCTGCTTATCCAGTCAGCACGTTGAATGTGCCGACCTGTTTAGAAGATGGGTCATCCCATAATTTTTTTAATGTACAACTATTTTGTTGGGCCGACTTAGTTACGGATATCGGAAGGTCCAGTAAGTTCATGATGAGCCATGGTAGTTGATGTCATCGATTAGCCAGTGCCGTTAGCACAGACACCTCTAGAGGGAGTGCATGCTCTACAGGGAGCACTAGAGGTACGTGGGAGACGGGTCAAAGATTACATCATCGTCTTCTTGATTGTGATGATCTTGTTCTTCTGAATGGCGTGTGATCGTATGTAACATGCTATGATATGGTATTTTCACCCAATCTAAAATATGGTAAGACTACGAAATTGTGATAGTGTTACCAAACAGGTGAATTCCAAATTGAGCTGGAAGCAGACAACCAAACAATGAAGGATGGGTTTTTCTAACTCGTGGACCATCTTATAAAGTGCAGAGGGTCTTCTTCCTGATGTAGTGGTACAGGAACTCGGTCCGTATTACCAAACGGGCCGTAAGTGGAGATGCTCTGGTTTGGCAATTGTTTGCACGGGTGAACATGAACAGTTCGGATCGATCGCCGGCGTTGTCACACGGATCCGGTGAAGGAATTCACTGCGGCCAGACGGCCTGCGTGCTGGCGGACGGCCCCACCGTGCAGGCGAACGTGGATAGGCTGGCCCCATGTTCAGTGTCCCGGGGCAGTTAAACGTGTCGGTGCCCTTCCTTTCTTCCCCACCCCAAAACCACATCACACGCTGCACTGCTAATTACGGACATTATCGCTCTCACCACCGTCTCCCTCTCACTATACACCACCATGCGTTCCTTCACTGGCATGTAGGACCACGTACAAGACGGCCCCGCCGGTCAGTTGGGGTGGCTGGGTTGCGGGACAAGTTGTTGAGCTCCGCGCGCAGAAGGTGGCAGAGTGGTCAGCTTTAATACGAGCCCCACCTCACTTCCCGGGGTCACCTTGCTGTCCCGACGCTCGACTCTCGAGCTGAGCCAGAGAAGAGAATCCCAAAGCGAAAACAAAACAAAACAGAAGGTAGCAAGAAGGCGGCGTGCAGGAGCGGAGACCAACCAGCGCCGCCCGCCGCGCCGCGCGCCGGGGAATGCGGCGGGGAGGACGGCCGCGGTGACCGCGCCTAGCTAGCTGCCGAGATCGGTGTGGGGGCGTGTACATTAGAGAGGAGAGAATGGGGGTGTGGAAGGAGGGCGCCGGGTGGTGCTTCTGCTCCGGCGGCGGCGGGGGCCGCTCCGAGCGGGTCAAGGCCGCCATCTTCTCCGCCAAGGCCGCCGCGCTCGCCGCCGTCTGCGCCCACGGCGGCACGGGCCTCCTCATCCACCGCAACCTGCTGCTCACCACGCACGGCAACCTGCCCTCCGCCGCCGCCGCCGAGGACGCCCACGCGCTGCTCGGCCACGCACGCGTCCCCGCCCGACTCGTGCCCCACAGGTCTGCGCGCGCGCCTTCTTCCCCCTCCTCCTGATCCTGCATTTCTGCCAGCCGCCGCATCTCTGAACTACTAAATCACCTCCATTTTCTATCCTTTTCTTTTGCCCTGCGTCTGCGTCTCCTGTGCGTGGATTTGTTCGTTTTACTTCTGCGCTCCAGCCTCCAGGTGATTATTGCAGAGTGATTAGGCTAAGATCCGCCGTCCGCGTCGGCAGGCGAGACCCACGGCGCCCGATTTGTCGGTGGTGGTGGGAGAGCTGTTGCTGCCGGTGATGATTACCCATAATGCGGCTCCGGGAATCTGCAACCAAGCTCGCCTCGCCTGTAGTGTAGTGCGATTTCTGTTAGTAGTTGGGACTATGTGCTGTCTAGCTTACAATGATGGTGATCACGAGCAAGTTAGCGCAACAAGCTGCAGCTGGAAAGCACTACTATAAGCAGCATTGTGCTGTTCAGCAAGCACTGGGGAAAAGTGACATTGGTAGTATTTGGCATAGATCTTTGCTTGTCCTTGAGTAGGTGGATTCATCCAAGCAAGGACATATATAGCACACAACAAATGTCATCTCAGGTGGTTGTAAGAGTTTGGTTTAAATGGGTTTCTTTTCTTCTCTTGGAAAAAAAGGGTTTTTTCTTTAGGGACATAACATCCAACAAAAGATGTGTCACAGGCAGGCAATAAGTGGCTCATGATTAAAAGGAGCAAGTTTGGGGTCATGAAAAGTTCAATGTGTTGTTTAAAAATACATTTAGGACAGTTCAGGACATATGAACTTTGCTGCCGAGTAATAAGAAACCGGTTTTCTGGACAAAACTTCACCATTGTTTTTTTTGGAAAAAATGTGCCTTTTGTTCTATTTTGCTATTTCTAACTCTATGCCTACTTACATTTGTGTTAAAAATGTTGATGTGTGCAGATTCTTCATTACCAGCTCGATTCTTGACCTCACAATAGTAGGTGTTGATTCTGCCGAGAATGAGTCCACTTTGCAAGCTCAGCAACCTCACTATTTGAAAACATGCTGCAAACCAAGCCTGGATCATGGGAGTGTTGTTTACCTGCTGGGGCACACTGGGAAGAAGGAGCTGGTGATCGGCGACGGAAAGGTAGTGATCGGTACAGACAACCTCATAAAGCTCTCGACGGATGGGGTGACATGGTGTCCTGGCTCTGCCGGCTTCGACGCCCAAGGGAACCTAGCTTTCATGATCTGTGATCCAATGAAGCTGGCCTCCTCCCCGACCGCAAGGTCTTCTTCAGCATCCTCGTCGTCGTCACATTCATCGAAGAAGGATCAGCCAATGCAATTCGGGATCCCCATATCTGTCGTCTGCGATTGGCTGTACCAGCATTGGCAGGGCAGCTTGGATGAGGTTACCAAGCCAAAGTTGCCTCTTGTTAGACTGATGTCCAGCAGGAGCGATCACTCGACCAGCTCCTTTACTCGCCGCAATGTGTTCAAGCCTGCTGATGATGAGAATGATGATGCGTCGGTTACTTCTAAAGTGACTTCCAAGCCTAAATATCAGCAGGGGTCAGGCAGCTCAGCCAATGCAAAAATCTCACATGATGCCAATCCTCTTGTTGATCTACGCAGGAACAGCGAGCAAGGGATTTCAACACCAGAAATATATGAATCACCGAGGGGTAGTTCTTGTCAGGGTCAGCAGGGTCCTGCTCCAATTCAACTCTTGGACATCAACTTCCCACCAAGGGTTCCCAAGACTATCTTTCTACCACTGCCCCTGAAGCAAATGCTTTCTGATGAGAACAATGTGGAGACGTCCAAACCTAGGAATCCATCTAGAGAGAACTGCTTTCCATCAGGGCTGATATGGCACCGTAATGGCGAGGCAGAATCGAGGGATCCTCCGGCTGCTCCTCCGAGGGACGATTGTAGCAGCGAGGGGCAGTCAAGCTCGTCACCTGCTGAACGAATGGAGTACAGAAATCATCGAGACCAGTATAGCAGCGAGGAGGAAACAATGTACTCAGCTGAAACCATGGAGAGCAGGAACATTCCAAGCCCCAGGGAGAAGCACGTCGGGAGGAGCCAGAGCTGTGTCAACTACAGCCGGTGGAACTCTCCAAGGAAACCGTCGGTGCAAAACGGGACCTTAAGGAAGCAACACACACTGATCCCTGTTCGGAAGACGCACTCGCAGAGCACGTCTCTGCCACAGAGGAGTCATGACTATTTGAGCCCGACGGTCTCCTCGGCTATGAAGAAGAGGAACTCCATGGAGCAGCAACAGCCTCCAAAGCCCCGTCGGATCATCGTCAATTCTTCTCCAAAGTGGATGTTTTGATGTTTTTCTCCTTTTAGTTTTCCAAAAGCCCTGTTGATACGGCTGGAGATCTGCAGTTCCCTTGTTTTCTCCTAAGCATTTCAATAGGTCGATGATCTTTTTGCTTTTCTTTCTCTAGAATGGTGTGCGGCAGTGCGTGTGCAGAGTATGCTTCGACAAATAAACGGTTACAAGAAGGAAAAGTTCGACATAAAAGGGTTTGACTTTTTTAGTTAGAAAATCTACTCCTGTTTGAATCGGAGTTTGAAACTAAACAGCTTGACTCTTGATTGTACTTTGGCCAATATTTGTATTTTGATTCTCTAGAAAATGAACTTAGGCCAAGATATGCTTCCTCTGAAATATGCTACTTCCCATATGGTTGATGCCTACAGTACCATTTTGTTTGCTTCTACCTAAAACTACATCAAGGCATCAGGTACACTGAAGAACCGCCAGCAAAGTGTCAAAACCACATATTGTTACTGAGGCGTAAGATTATGCATTCTGCAAGCGTTTTCCCAGTGCAAAATTATGCCAATGTGAGGTGCCGAATTTCTCAAACAACCGTGTTGGTGTTGTGATAATACATGTGTTCGTGCGTAAAAGCAGAGTTGTCTTTGGTAGAAATTTCCCTTATGTATAGTATTTGATAGTCTACGTATGAGCCACCCTAGTACCCATAGCATTTCAGTATTTTCGTTCACAGATTTCTGGAAGAACCAGGCTCAGAAATGCCTGGCTGAAAGAAGCTTTGGGGCTTATCACACACCACTGGCTGGCGGCGCTTCTCGCTTCCAGTTCTGACTTCACGGGAGGCTACAGCTCCCCTATGCTCTGTTCATGACAGGCATTGCCTGCTCTTCCAGAACTAAAATTAAGCAGCACTACCAAACCCAAACGAACCCCTTCATTTTTATAAGCTTGTGTTAACGGGACCAGAATCTTAGCAATGACGGCTCACACATGGAAACAAGGGATCGAAGTCAAACTTGACCGATGATGAATCCCACTAAGCATATGCATTAGCACTGCCATCAGTGTTTTCTTCATGGATAATGATTTAGTGATTCCTTCCTCCACATGGAAAGGTCGCTGTGCTGCCACTCTGTCCCACGGGGAACAGCGGCATAATAGCATTGCTCAATAATTTTGCAGGAGCGGTCATCATCTACCTACTTATATTTGTGGGTGTCAGATGGGATGGAATTCCCCACGTTCATTTCTGAATGATGTACCCCAGCACAGCCGTATATTCAGTTATCGTTTCACACACAAGAGAGCTATACAGGTATACTGACCAAAGGCACACTTTCGTCACCGTCAACTTAGGATGAAGCGATGGATCACTGACCATAACTTGCTAAAAAAAATCGATAAAAGTTCGACTTGTTAATGATTTACACTATATTCTATTTCCAACCAAGGAAAAGGATGGATTCAACCTGGATTGAGACATAAGCAAGAGGAAAAGGGGGAAATTCAAGATGAGATCTAAGACAAACTCACTTGTTCCCCTCTAAGAAAAATCCCTTTTGCGTCCTACTTTTCAGTATTATTACTCAGAAGTCACTTCACAATCATGATCATTCTCTCTAGACCGAGACTTGCATGCAGGAGACGCGACACGGAGAGTGATGGCCTGATGATGGGTGTTAACAACACGCAAGTTGATGCACTTCTACTCAATAGTCATAGATGGGGGAGAAAAGCTGCTACTGGAGCATTGGCACATGATCTACGTTTTGGTACCACCTATGAACAGCACAAGCAGTAAAGTAGGTTATTGGCATGTTCCTAACACCATTATTTATTATATAAATCAAATGCCCCATCAAATACCGTAAACCAATACAGAAATTGTGAGAAGGCGCAAACTTTAGATGGTCTTACTGCAGCTAAACAGCAGAGTTTGCCAAGTTCAGTTAGGAACAAGGACTGCCTACGATGCATGCGAATGTCCATTTGCTTTTACTTTGTACAGGAGTAAGTTGTATGTTCATTTGTTGAGGTATGGCGCTGAAAGGGCCAAGGGTAAAAAAAAACAGAAACAAAAACAAGCAAATCAAATAAGTACTTGCTCGGGAATTATCATCGCAACACAGATTAATGCCTGAAACAGATATCAACCAAAGATAATACATTTTACGCAACTTTTGATGGTGTAAATACACAGTTCACTTACAAACAAGGATTGCCTTAAACAAGTAAACCGAATAATGTAGAGCATATGATTGATGATAGATAATCGTTGTTTCTTGTGAAGAAACCAATGCATGTGCATTGCTATTTAGCAGCCAACAAGATTCTGGTTATTGATTAAAAACAATGGACCACATATTAAAAGAGCAGTCAATAGGTTAGCTTGTAAATGGTAGCAGAATAAAAATTAAACCTAGGTTCCTGTAACAAATTTACAATAACCAGATTCTGGTTATTTGATTCAAAAAGAACCAACCACAGATAAAGAAATGAAGTTAAAAGAGCAGTCAGTAGGTTAACTTGTAAATTGGCAGCAGAAAAAATTAAACCTAGGTTCCAGCAACAAATATACAAGAAACAGATTCAGGTTATTTGATTCAAAACATGGACCACAAGTAATAAAAGAAATAAAGTTAAAAGAGCAGTCAATAGGATAACTTGTAGTAAATTGGTAGCAGAATAAAAACTAAACCTAGGTTCCAGTAACAAATATACAGGAGCATGTGCCATGAATGATGGTTTTGGTCAGAAATCCTGAAGCAAGAAATCTTTACAATAAACTTGTAAAGGTGGAGTAACAGAGAACCAATCACACATAAAACCGCAGTAACAACATATGTATGCATGCATACATTGATGATACAAATAATGCAACCCTCCGACGGAGCTCAATTTTACCAAGTCGGTGAAAATAGCATGGTCTCCAGAGCAGAGCATTCTAGTGTTGAGGAAGATTATACATATTTCATACTAGCGGTTTGTACTCACCAGTCAACATACATACACATAAACATGTCTGTTAAGAGCAAGATTGATCTAACGAGAAGACAAGATGTGCACAAAGAGATGGATGTGTGAGCTGTCAACCTTCCAGGACTTCAATTTGAGAACCGACAATGAAGAACGCATTAGGAAAAAAAAAGTATTGTCCGGAAAATATAATGCGTTTGAAAATACTTGGCCTGGCTTGACCTGTTTACTAAGAGGGACTGAATCTCTGGAGTAAAAAACACTAATCTATCCATAAAAGCAGAATGGTAACACAAACACGAGAAAAGAAGACTGTAATGTTGCCACAACACAACCCTAGAACCGCCAACATCCGAATTGACCCCCTCTCTCTGTTAACCAATTCAACCGTAGCAACAACAACTACACAATTATACTATAAATAACGAATTCGTAGCAAAATATAGCTAGAAACAATAACAAATACTCGGCAGCAGCTTAACCAGGCGCCGGGGCGGGGGAATCATATGTCCTTTTGGTACCCTCCACCCCTCACACTGCTTCCCGCGGGATGGCGAATTCAGATGTTGCATCCGAAGCAGCTGCAGGCCTTGGGCGTGAATGAGCAGAAGCCGAAGGGGCGGTTGGGGATGTTGCAGTTGATGGCGTAGCAGCACGGGGCGAGGACGCAGACGCCCCTGGGCCCGCCGCAGCAGGTGCAGGGCGCGCAGAGCTGGAAGCGGCCCAGCCGCCGCCGCGTCTCGTTCAGGACCACGCCGCTGTAGCCGGACCCGGCCGCCGTGGCCATCGGCACCATCTCCACCGCCTGCTGCGGCTCCGCGTCCGGGACCTGCACGCGCGCGAGAGAGAGAGAGAGGGCGGCAATGGCTGTCAGTCAGGGTTCGTGGCCCCAAGATTGGCGGAATTGGGCGAGGCAAGAAGAGGAAGGAGGAAGTTGCTTACCTGTGACTGGGTCTGGGAGTGGGAGCAGGTAGAGGTGGCGGCGAGGGAGAGGAAGAGGAGGAGGAGGAAGAGCAGGGTGGGCATGGCGGCGGGCATCCTCTCTCGCTCGCTCGCCGCTGGAGCGGGGATTTGGACGGGCTTGGACTGGGCAGTGGGTGAAGAGGACTGAACTGAGGAGGTGGGGAAGTGGCTGTGGCAGTGAGGGTCTGTTTACTCTCGGGGGCAGAGAGAGAGAAATTGGGTTGCGAGATCTCGTAGAAAAGCCTCGCCGCATGTCGTCACGTCCGGCGTCACTCACCGGCGTGGTCTGGCTGGGCTTATTACCAAAGTGGGCCTGGCCGCATGGGGATATAGTAGAAAAAAAGTGTAAACTCGCACATGATCTGCTCGTCCGAAAATCTCCACCCGATCAACTTTCGTGCGTGATGTCCATCCGGGATCCTCCTATGGATGATCCTGCTACAACTAGGATTCCGATCTGTGATCCTATGCGATGATGATGGAACACAGATTTTTTCCTTGGATGCACCACTTTGCACTCGGTTTTACAAGGAAGGAGGGTCTGTCTAGGGCTCACTTAGAGCATCTCCACTGGTGGCCCCTAAATAGACCCCGACAGAGAGGTCGACACTGCCGTATGGAGGACGCCGGCACTGCATCCTCTATTTTGGTGTGCTGTTCCCACACCGGCGCTCCTAAACAGGCTGCCCGATAGGAATTTTTTAAGACAATTGTAGTTTTATTTTCATGTCATTCAGGATCGAGGAATAAATGATGTTTTAGGCCAAATCCGAGTAAAACATTATTCACTCCTCAATCTCGGATGACATGTGAAACTTGCTTCATCTCTAACCTACTACCTACTGGTCACCCGGCTCTATGGAGGTGGACGATCGATCGCTGCTCTCTCCGATGCTCTCTCTGCTGCTCCGCCGTCATCAATCCCCTGCTACTCTCTTCGCCGATCCATCTTCGCCCCAGCCATCCCTCTAATCCTCACCCCCTTCTTCTCCGACGCCGGCACCCCGCACCCGCACCCTAAGGTGCATCCTTGCCTTCACCGGCTCCGGCTCAGCAGACGTTCCCCCGCCTCCTCCCTCCTCCTGCTCAGTATGTGCAAGGTAGAAGACGACGCACGAATCTTGGCGTGATTTCAACAGCTGCAGATTCTACTGAGCTCTAAGATAAATCTCATTTTACTGAGAATTAGCAAAACGGAAGGAAAAATGCACGTACACATCTCTTTGTGTTCATATGGCTAACGAGCTTCAGTGTTCTTCCCATGGCCTATGCCGCGATCTAACAAAGTTTCTGTGTCGAGTTCATACCAACACATGCGTTAACCCTGACAGCATTGTGTTCTGTTGAATGAATCTGGTTTTTACAGGGAGATCTTGCGAGGATTCAGGCCGGCTGACACTGCCAGGCCAAGACTGCAAAAATTCGCAAGATCAATCCTCAAATCTTGACAGAAACCAGTCACCGTCTAGAGGAACCTTGTTTGTACCGTGGATTTGGGGCAAGCATTTATGCTCCCCACCTCGCAACGAGAAACGCGGTTGGACCAGGTTCCGCACCTTATCATGATGGCCGCATTAACGCTGGTTGTTGGGCGGAGCCTGGTTACCTCACAAAACTTTCTCTGTGCGAGATCATGATGGCGACGCCGCAACCGAATGTAGGTGCCAGTTTTCTGCATCCTTCCAACATTTACCTCCACCCATGTGTGGCCGAGGTCTTTGTGCATGGACGACGGGGCAATGTCCTTCGAAGCTAATCTCACAGCGGAATGAAAACCACTCCAGGACATCAACTAAATGCAGATCTTCTACTAAATGCAAACCACACCAGTAATACTAGTCAATGCATTGATGCAACAGGGTTTTGTAGGAGAGAAAATCACCTGTGCTTCCTCCACATCAATTTCCTAACAGTACCACCACCTCTTACTCTTAGGAACCTTTGATTGATATACTCCAAAGTAGTAGATCAATACCAATGCTAAGCCTGAAAACTGGGTTATCTGCATTCAATTATTTCGGTTGCAATTGGCCTCTCCAATGATTCTGAATTGACAAAACAAAAAAAAAGAGAACTGTACATCTCTGGCAGCAACTCAATTTACAGAACTTGATTCCGGGGAGTTAGGGGGGAAACATTTCGCAGCGCCTCAGGCGGGGCGGCGATGCATTTTATACATCAAGGCAGGCAGCGGGTCAAATGCCAAGGGACCCTGACCTAGGATGGGTACGAGGCAGATCCAGAGGGGGACTCCAGGAGGCGCCGAGCAGTAGGCGCGTTAGGTGAAGCGGAGGCGGAGTAGCCATACGCATAGACGCCCACCGGAGTAGCCATCGGGTGGTCAAACTTGCAGTTTACGCCGAACTTGCAGATGCCATAACGGGAATAGAATTTGCAGAGCTCTTCCCCCTGAAAAACACAAAATATAATCATCATGGGTCCAATAGGTGTACTAGGAACAGAAAAGTAGAACTATATTGCAGTAACTGCAGTAATAATATCAGGCATTCCAATTTGAGAAGCACTAACAGATCTCAAATTAAGCCATATTCATTGAACAGCTAAATCGGTACAGTATGCTAGCAAAATAGTCACTACAGATAGGTACTTTATTGCTTCCCTGTCAGATTGACATCTCATAACAATGTGGTACACTGCAATCGACAGTATCCTTATTGTACCTACCACAGTAGATTTACCGGCTGTGACTTCAACATGAATTTGATGATTAAACAATGTGTAGCCAATACAGGCATGGTTTAACAAATAGGCTATGAATCTACAGGATTTAGCTTCAGCAACGACAAGAAGATATTTTGTTGCTTTGGGAATTGGTCATCAATATCAGGAACTTTATCATTACATTTCAGAACCAATCATGTAACCGGACGATATGTGAAACATCTTTGGTTCTACAGTTCATCTCAATCTATATTCACAAACATTAACGCAAATCAACTATACTTAAGCCTCTCCCACAGACAGATGATAGGTGGTAAAGAGCTCAGAAAATGGACAGGCAAAACTATAAATCATATGGAATAAAACTATCATGGAGATAAAACATCAATAGAAGGTTTCCATATACTTACTGGGCGTAGTGGAAGACCCATTGGGCTCAACACACAGTCTGGGGAAGGTTGTGATCGCACCCGGGGATGATGGAACTTGCAAACTGCACCAAACTTACAATCTCCAGTCTTTATGTAGTATATGCATTCTGGTTGATCAGGTCTCTCGGGAAATACATTCTCTCTCTGAAGTGCATACTGAGGTACAGGAAACGAGCTGGATCTGTAGGGTGAGAGCATTCCCTGATTGCCAGCACTACCTTCACCTTGTCGAGAAGTTCCATAGTATTGTTGAGCTCCTGGAGACTGAAGTCGACTCTCGGAAGATGAAACAGGTAGTATTTGTCCCTTGAAAGATAAACAAAATAAGAAATATCAACCCTAAATAGAATCAAACAATTGATGTATTTAAGGGCATGTTTTCATGTCACAATTTTTGAAACATATTAGAGATTAACAAAGCCAAACAAAATATTATAGACAAAAGCTCCATATCAGAGCTTTCCACGATGCATATAGAACAGACTCATTTGCAACTGAACTTAAATCATTAAATCCTACTTGATGATTTGTATCTAGAAAACATCATGGCGATACAAATTCAAATGGAAACATAATGCAAATATAGTCCGGCTATATCAGAGCCAAGGCACAAAACAATGGAATTCCAGGGTAAGACTTGCAGAGATCCAAATAATGAGAAAAGGCAAGTTAAAAGTTAGCACTGGCATATTCCGTACTTTTTTACCCTGTTGGTATAGGAAATCAAAGCCCAAACAAGATAAATACACTAAACATATCACGACTAAGTGAAAACTCATTATGCTGCCTGACTATGAGATGAGATGATCTTACAGGATATGAATTCCAGCTTGGTACTTGAACAAGACCTTGTGGTACAATCATCGGTGCATAATTTGAAGCACCTTGCCATCGAGGGCTTGGAGCAGAAAGAACCTCTTGGATAAGCCCAGCTGGCCATAGTAGTTCCAGTATAGGAATGTGGACCAGTGCTTCCAGAGGTATGTACAGAAGGATAAATAGGGGAACCACGCGAGGAAGGCACCGCATTGAAAAGTTCTGGGTGGTTAAATTTACATGTATTCCCGTATTTACACTGTCCCGTTTTTAAGTAGTATGCACACTCCCTTTCATTCTACAACAGTAAATAAATTTCAGTCAGCCCAACAAACAGAAAAATAAACAAATGGATGGACAGAATAATACTATTCAGCTAACAGTGAACTACTAACCGGTCGAAGTGGGTATCCTAATGAGTTTAGCTGTGCCATTCCCTGGATCCCAGCCTTTTCTCTGGGATGATGGAATTTACATGTAGGCCCAAACTTGCATGTTCCAGTCTTCAGATAGTACTGAACAAAAAACGTTGAGAAATTCCATCAGTTCAACATTGTCCAGCATGGCATAAAAATGATAGAACTATACCGCTCCTATATTGCAAGATGTAGACTCTACATAAAAGTCAATTTTACAGCAACTCCAAGATTGTGGTTATCATTCTGGCAAAAACTGAAGCTAATCACCTAGCGACTATTTTCTTGCCGTACAAGTACACTTCTACAAAATGTTGGTAACCGTTATCTGGTTTGGTTTTAAAATGATAATCAGTTTGTACAAACAAGCACCGAATAAAAAACCTCAGTATTTTTCTCAGTGTTCATATGAGCCTCAATTTTTTTCTCAACATATAATCATATATGGAAGCAGCATTAACCACATTTAAGAGCCCCTTTTCTGCACACATCCCCCAAACCATATGTTAACCAGGTAAGCAATTGCCCTAAAATATTGCATAAGAAGAAAACAAGCCACATGTTTTTTCTCAACATATAATCATATATGGAAGCAGCATTAACCAAATTTAAGAGCCCCTTTTTCCCCCAAAGCATGTGTTAACCAGGTAAGTAATAGCCCTAAAATATCACATAAGCAGAAAACAAGCCACATGTAACATTGCTAAATATTGTTAACCAGCACAACATTGGCTGGATCCAAGTAAAATCTATGAATAAACAATACTTCTGAAAAAACAAGCAGTTTGTAATCGTGAGTACCTGACATTCTGGTTGTCCCACCCTCTCAGGATATTCTCCTTTGATTCTAGCAGAGGCAATAGCCTAGCATTAAGAAGATGAGTTGAGAAGAAAAATATGAGATGAAGTAAAGAAACAGCAATTAGTAAGTACGGAAATGATTGTACAGAAAGTTGGAAGTTAGTACTGTAATGCCTCACTAACAGAAATGACATGCAGCCGGCGAGTGGCAATTATAAATTATCCAAAAGAAAGTGACATATTAGGGAATAGGGATAGTTACCCAATGAAAAGTGGCTTGTGTCTATTATAAACACATGAGTAACATGTATTACCTCCGTTCCAAAATATAAGCCTTTTTAGAAAGTTATTTATAACTTTCTAAAAAGGCTTATATTTTGGAACGGAGGTAGTAGCAAACTATCCAACGCTGAAGGAAAAGTTCACAGGGATTAATAGCCGGCAATGACACTCACCAAGCTAAAAATGTTTTACCAGCATGCTGGTGCTAACATCTGTGTCCCCTCCGAATGAGAAAGCATACATAAATATCTATAGGTGGTCATACAAAATCATGGAGCAGAGCATTTGATACACTGACTATCACACCACACATGGTATTTCTCGTCCAATTCCATACACACTTCAACAGTGCTAATTATGTACATGAGGAAACGCCGTATAGGCAAATGTGCAAAACGTGCTGATGATTGTAAATGCGTGATGCAGAGCAGTATAACAGCTGGGAGAGAGAGGGGTGGTTACTCACCATATTCCTATCAGGAGGGTGATTGAACCTGCAGCTCAAGCCGAACCTACACAATCCAGTCCTGAGGTAGTAAGTGCAGTCGGGTTCCCCCGGCCGCTCAGGATATGGGCCCTGTTGCATAGTGGCACCGCTGCTCATGGCCATCTGGTGCCACATCCCCTCTGCAGCGAACATTGGACACGATGTTAGTTAGAACATAATAAGCAGAAACCACTACAAGCTAGCAAAAATCGAGATCAAATTTGTGCAAAATTTTACTGGCGACCGGTTTGAGACATTAGAACTATCTACATTCTACAGGAATCTGCATATAGAACGTGAAATCAAGAGCGCCACAGTTTGGCATGATCGAGCGCCCACAAAAACCCCAATTCCGCGTCCACACGGAGATACACACAAAACGATACTAGCTTTTAGTATAATAATAGTATCCATATAGGGATTGATGAGACCCATAATCCATCGCAGTATACTGCGAGAACAGCCACTGATTATTAGGCAATAATAATAAATCGCGGGAAAAAGAAAAGGTAAAACGAAGCGTCGGCGCATAACCTACGGGGGGCGGAATTGAGCGGCCGATAACCGAAATTCCCCAAAATCGGTCGGACGCTGGCGCGAGGAGACGGAAACCCTAACCTTGATAGAGTGCATCGGGGTCGGGCGAGGGCGTGCCGGTGTCGGCGGTGGCGGTGGCGGGGGGCGGGGGAGGGGGAGCGGGAGGCGAGGGCGCGGCGGCGGAGGCCGTGACGGTCACCACCGCGGGAGCGGGGGCCCTTCCGGCTTCGTCCATGGGCAGCGAGCGGCTGCGCGGGCCATCACACGATCGCGGCGGCGGGGGCGGCCATTGATTGGGAGCTCCGGCGAGTGATCGGTGCGGTGTGGAGGGCGCCCTGCCTGCCGCTGCCTGCCGCTCGTATTTATTTCCTCTCCCTTTCTCTCGCTCTCTTTTTCCGGTGCGCGGCCCTGCTACGTGCACCCAAAGCGTTTGCGGTCCCAACACGCGCCCTTCACGCGTACCATCGCCTCAAAGTGCTCCGTTTTCTTTTTTACCTTACCAAAATGTCTTGTTTGACTTTAAAATATTTGATCATGGCAAGGACATGGGAGATCAAACCGGAGATTTTTATTTCTCCCCTAATCTTGCTTGTGGACATGTTGGGGTTATCTTTGTAATTGTGTGTTTTACTTTGTTGGGTTTTTTTTAGGTCACTTTGTTAGTTATCTTTGCTCCCCCTTCTACGTCACCGCAGCCATGTCCGTGAACGAAGTTTGACAACAAGAGTGACCATGTCACTCTTACCTATGTAGAATGGCAACAACGGTGAAGAGTGGTTAAGGCTAGGGACGGGACATTTTTCTGTTGGGCGGAGAAACCGAGATGGGTAGCCTTGCAAAAGGAAAGAACATGGACAGCGGCACGCAATGGCATGGATCGCGAGGCAATAAATGACAGAAGGCGAAAAATGCCAATCGCCGAAAGGTGCAGTGACGTGAGAAGCGAGGAGGACGGTGATAGAAAGTGCCGGAAGGAGCACTGACGTAAGAAGAGATGTGACAGATGGCATATGGCGTACAATTTAAGCGCCGAAAGGAGCATTGACGTGAGAAGCGACGCGGTCGGCGATAGAAGGCGCCGAAAGGAGCACCGAAGTAAGAAGAGACGCGACACATGATAGAAGTCACCAGAAATGAGCACTGGCGTAAGAAAGAGATGCGACAAAGGATAGAAGGTGTAAAGCTTAATCGCCGAAAAGAGCATTGGCGTAAGAAGAGATGTGCCAGATGGTATATGGCGTACAATTTAAGCGCCGAAAGGAGCATTGACATGAGAAGAGATGTGCTAGATGGAATATGGCGTACAGTTTAAGCGCCAAAAGGAGCATTGACGTGAGAAGCGAGGCGACCGACGATAGAAGGCGCCGAAAGGAGCACCGACGCAAGAAAGAGATGCGACAAGCTTAACCAGCGAAAGGAGCGTTGACATAAGAATATATGTTCTAGATGGTATATGGCGTACAATTTAAGCGCCGAAAGGAGCATTGACGTGAGAAGCGAGGCGACCGACGATAGAAGGCGCCGAAAGGAGCACCGACGCAAGAAAGAGATGCGACAAATGATAGAAGGCGAAAGCTTAATCGACGAAAGGAGCATTGACGTAAGAAGAGATGTGCCAGATGGTATATGGTGTACAATTTAAGCGCCGAAAGAAGCATTGACGTGAGAAGCGAGGCGACCGACGATAGAAGGCGCCGAAAGGAGCACCAACGCAAGAAGAGACGCGACAAAGGATATAAGGAACCAAAAATAAGCACTAACGCAAAAAGAGATGCGACAAAGAATAGAACGCGTAAAGCTTAATCGTCGAAAGGAGCACTGACGTAAGAACAGATGTGATAGATGGTATATGTCATGCAATTTAAGCGTCGAAAGGAGTGCTTGTGTAATGAGATGTACATTTGGCTTGGGCCACAACCCCTCGATTTATGGCATGTATGTGTTCTTTTATGAAAGTTAGTTAAATGAATGTCCGAGAATGCTAAAATTTATTACTCCCTCTGGTCCTATTTAATCAACTTGGATTTAGTTTACAGTTGTATTAAATCCGAATCAATTAAAAGGGATCAAAAGGAGTAGATCCTTTTAAGGTATATATACCTAGGTTTGCACCGTTCACCCATGCCGGCCCTTGTCTTCATGATGTAAAAACACTTGTCTGGCCAAGCCGAAAAAAGACATCACCTTTGCTCCCACCGCCAATTCCTGTTTTTTTTTCTTGCACCACATTATAGTCCTCACGGTTTTTATGCGTACGGATGGATTTTGCAAGTATTACTGACTTTTATGAAAGTTAGTCGGTGGAAGGGCTGAGTCCACTAAGAAAAAAAATACTAGCATGCAACATAGTTTCACAAGTTTGCAATAAATAAAGTGGTTTAGACCTCGTCCAATTTGTTGTCATCTACATTAGTAGTAGTGCTTCTTCCACGTTGTCACTTGTCTTAACAATCTGATGAAGAACACTTGTCCGGAGAGGGAGAGCCAAAAGGCATCATCTTTGGCCCTGCCGGGAAATCCTATACGAGTAGTATTTTGTTGGCACGGGGACGGGGTGGTGGTGCACCTACCAATTAGCGCTTTGTCGCAGTGCGCGCGGGGCGCGCCAGTGTGCCTGCCCGGGGCGCTCGCCTCCTGTCCTTTTTCGTTCGTTTTCCCAACGCCTTTTAGCCTTTTTACGCGAGCCAAGGAAAGCAAGAAAGAATTCCTCCTTTTTGTTCGGGTGTGAATTGTGAGGAGAGGAGGTGCCCGACTGACCTCATCCAGTCGTTCCGGCTGCCCTTTTCCTCTCTTTCTTTCCATTTTCATTTTCGTTTTCTCTTTCATGATAATAATAATCGCCTAGCCGTTTTTTATTTTACTTCGTGAGCAGAGCTCCTCTCCGACGAGTCACGTCACGTCGCTTTTGTTTCCCGCTTGATTGATGCGCATCCTTCTTCTGCTATCTCGATTTTTATTTTCTTTTTGCTGATGAGTCGACTGATGTGCTCACCGACCACTTGTTGTCACGTACTCCACTCCAGGTCCAGGAGGATCTGGCGGCGACTTTGGGCCTTGTGTTCCGATCCTGCTTCTCCGGCTTGGAGCTCAGGATCTGGGACTGGGAGAGCGTCCCTCCCGAGACGACGAGCTGATTGCAGGCAGCGCTGCATTTGGTTGTGTTGTGCGTGGCGTGGTGGTCACCGGTACCATGGGCCTAGCTACTACGCCTAGTTGCTGATGGGATGGGATGCCATGCCAATTCCCAATTCCGTAGTGGGCGCATCTCATCGACCGGCAACACCAAAGCAGCAGCATATATATGTCGTGGTTTGGGTTTGCATGTATCCCATCTCATATCTCTCTTCCTGGCTATACTATACATGCCGCAATCAACTTATTTTTTTGTCCGCTGGCACGGCGTTTATGTTGTACTAAGGGCATCTCCAACGGATCGACGTATTTCGGACGTTTATTGTGTCCGTTTGCGTCGGCTCACGGACGTCATACGGCCTAGGGCGACCGTCGGGGGTATCCCAGCGGTGCGGACACATTTTTTTAGCGGAGACAACGTCAAGGTCGTTAATGGCGGTTTAGTGTCCCGTTGAGGCTTGCCGCCGGCGATTACCGGTTTCCGCGCGACGATGGCCGTTCCCGCGCTTCCCCAACACATTTGTAAGTTTCGCTGGCGTATCGCGCGCGGGAAACGAGATGCGCGGCAACGCCGTTTCCCGCCCCGCCGTGGCTATATATGGTAGACACCGGCGAGGGTGACGAATACTCCTCAAGCTAAACCCTAGCATCCATCCATGGCCGAGCACAACCTTAGCTGGGATCAGGTTGTTCAGATGTGCCACCAAACCCACCCGGAGGACGAGTAGCTAGTCGCCGACGCATTTCAGGCCGAACGACGGAGGTTGCGGAAGCGGAGGCGGCAGAGCGCGCGCAAGGGCGTGAGCGCCTCGCGGCGGCCAGGGCGGAAATCGCCAACGCTAGGGCCGAGCTCGCCGACGCATTTCTTATTACCGGTTCCCGCGCTTGCCCAACACATTGGCAAGTTTCACCGGCATTTAGCGCGCGCGGGAAACAACATGCGCGGCAACGCCGTTTCCCGCCCCGTCGTGGCTATATATGGTGGACACCGGCGGGGTTGACGGGCACACCTCAAGCTAAATCCTAGCATCCATCCATGGCCGAGCACAACCTCAGCTGGGATCAGGTTGTTCAGATGTGCCACCAAGCCCACCCGACGCATTTCAGGCCGAGCAGCTGGACCTGGAGGCGGCGGAGGCGGAGGTTGCGGAAGCGGAGGCGGCAGAGCGCGCGCAAGGGCGTGAGCGCCTCGTGGCGGTCAAGGCGGAAATCGCCAACGCCAGGGCCGATGATACGGGCATGGAGGCCTATGTGGAGCCCAGATTCAGGACTCCACCAGCTTAATTATCTTAGTTTATCTAATGGTCATATATGGGCCAATTAGGGATTTTTAATAAATCGAGTTAGTCTTGGTTTGGGCCTGTCCAACCAAGTTAGGTACGCCCATAGAGTGGCGCCCCAGCCCAGCAAGGGCTGGCCGGCCACCTCCCCCTCATATAAGGAGGCGGGGCGGCTAGGGTTAGGGATAGCTAAGTTTAGACTAAAGTTTAGGTTACACCTATCTGCGTGTGTTCACGTGTATCATCCCTCCGGGGGTACGGCGCTGCCGTTTATCTATTATATCCGCTGCGAAGGTTCTTGTGTTTATCAAGGATTATCTAGCTCAAGGTTTGAGGCGTATCGTTTACCGATCCGTTGCTTGCTGGATTCGTTCCCTCTTCTCCTGGCTGCGTTCATCGCGTTGTTGGGAGGATTTACTACCCCGGGTTCTCGCTGTGAAAGATCGGGCATCAACTTAGGAGGATCTAGTGGGATCCCCCATATCAGCCGAGCTCGCCGAGGCCAGGGCGAAGCTCGTGGAGGCGCGGGTGGCAATGGCGGCCCCTCTGGCAGCCCCACCCGCGGACGTCGTCATCCATGACATCGCTGCCGCCGACGTCATACCCAGCCGCTTCGAGTGCGTCGGCGACCAACGGGTCCTGCTCGCGTCCTTTGATACCCTAGCTGGGGACGCCCTGCGCCGTCAGGCTTGGGCAGCGGAGGAGGAATCCCACAGCTATGCGGTCGCCATGGCTCGGGGGTACTTATGCTCCAACCTGGATTCACTCCAGCGGAGGGGCCCTTCTCCCGCGCGGGTCGAGCAGGAGAACCGGGAGCTGGCGGACGCCATCGCCGCCAGGGACAAAGCGGTGGCGGAGGCGGCTAGGGACAGGGTCCGCTACCACGCCCAGATGGCTGCGTTGCAGGCGGCAGTGGCTGAGGCGGCGATGGCGGAGGAGGCCTCCTCTCTGGCCAGGAGAGTCATGTGGGACTCCTCTCTGGCCGAGGCCCTCGAACGCTGCAGGCGGCAGGACGAGGTGTCAGATCGTCCAAAATGAAGTCACTCCAAAATGTGGCACCCTTGCCGGAGATCACGCCGTCTCTGGTGAGGCGAGACCTAGACCTCACCTAATACGGGGACGACACAGTTGGCTGCGACACCGCAGGTGGAGGTGAGAAGTAAAATTAGGGTTTTAGGGTGCGGGGAGCTCGTCGGTTACAAGATCTTAGGGTTTGGGGTGCGGGGAACTCGTCGGTGACGAGATCTTAGAGTTTAGGGTGCGGGGAGCTCATCGGTGACGAGATCTTAGGGTTTGGGGTGTTGGGAGGGCTCTCCTGGCACCAAAGACAGGGGTAGGGGATGTTAGAGGGAGGATGGGGGTGGAGGTTGGCTACGATCCAGGAGGGCAGTGCGACCATGCACCACAGAAAGACATCTAATCATGTTCTTCAACATCGAATGCATGGGGCGTGTGGGCGTCCACACCATGAGTGGTCATGTACAAGTTGATATAGAACCTTGTGTATTTTTAGTTTGTTAGCATACAATTTAGGGTTAAACATAATTAAAATCTTACCCTCGTGATTAGAATACCTCTTGATAAAGGAAATCAGGCATTAAGAAGAATCACTACATGCCATTAGGGGGATAGCCCATGGCCGTAGTCACGGAAGATGGGGCCCAGAATATGGAAGTAATCTTGCATCACCGCCTTTGCAGTTAGTGAATAAGCTATAGATATAATTAAGGGGATGCACCGTGGTGCCAAAGAAGCCAAAAACATTCTTTTAGGGCTAGCACATATGGTGAAAAATTAGTATTTTACAAAAACAAAAATCCCGGGTATCATGTGCACCCACCCTGCAGGTTGCACTTGCATCCGCCACTGTTTGTGGCAGGTAGAGCTCGTCGATCTTTTGATCCCCTATAGTTCCTTTAGATCACCTTCACTAGAGTACTAAGAAGGACTCTGAAAAACAATTTTGTAAGTGAGGAGAGAAATATTTTGGGAGGAAAATCTATTCTTCTCTACAAGAGTTGCTAAAATGGCTTGCTACAACTTCTTTGTAACGGCCCATGGAAATACCCCTATTAGATTCGTCGTTGTTTTTGTTCCGTGCATCATCATGGAATCATGCATGCATATCATCCATGTTTTTAGCAAAATAAAAATATTATATAAACCCTTGCCTCCCTTCTCTTATCTTTATCTATAAACCAGATACAAAATTTTGTTAAAAAGAAAAAAAAGGGTCGGAGCCTTTTCTTCCCAAGCTTTCCTCTGCTTTCCCTCTCCCCGGTGACCCAGACCATCTCTTCTCTCTTCCCCTACGGCATCCCACCTTCCCCGCATCCCAGCCCACCTTCCTCGACCCATACCCCTTCATAAATCTTTCTCCCCTCGTTGTCTTCCTTCGACAGCTAGCACGCACGAGACGTGTGATGTCTACGGGTGCTTCTATTCTTGTAGACAGTGTTGGGCCTCCAAGAGCAGAGGTTTGTAGAACAGCAGCAAGTTTCCCTTAAGTGGATCACCCAAGGTTTATCGAACTCAGGGAGGAAGAGGTCAAAGATATCCCTCTCATGCAACCCCGCAACCACAAACCAAGAAGTCTCTTGTGTCCCCACCACACCTAATAGGTGCACTAGTTCGGCGAAGAGATAGTGAAATACGGGTGGTATGAATAAGTAGTAGCAACGGCACCGGAAAAGTGCTTTGCCCGGGACGAGTAAACAAGCGATAGTAACGCGGCGATAGTAACGCGATAAAAACGATAAACAAGCGGCGATAGCGTATTTAGGAACAAGGCCTAGGGATTACACTTTCACTAGTGGACACTCTCAACATTGATCACATAACGAGAATAGATAAATGCATACTCTACACTCTTTTGTTGGATGATGAACACATTGCGTAGGATTACACGAACCCTCAATGCCGGAGTTAACAAGCTCCACAATTCAATGTTCATATTTAAATAACCTTAGAGTGCAAGAAAGATCAACACGACTAAACCAAGTACTAACACGAGCATGCACACTTGTCACCTTCACACTATGTAGGAGGAATAGATCACATCAATACTATCATAGCTATAGTTAACTTCACAATCTACAAGAGATCATAATCATAGCATAAACCAAGTACTAACACGGATGCACACACTGTCACCATTACACCGTGCAGGAGGAATAAACTACTTTAATAACATCACTAGAGTAGCACATAGATAAATTGTGATACAAAACACATTGCAATCATAAAGAGATATAAATAAGCACTTCACTACGCCATTCATAACGGTGAGTAAGTATTCTGTGAAATATAGCCTAAGAGACCCACACGGTGCACACACTCGTCACCTTTACACACGTGGGACAAGGAGTCTCCGGAGATCACATAAGTAAAACTCACTTGACTAGCACAATGACATCTAGATTACAAGCATCATCATATGAATCTCAATCATGTAAGGCAGCTCATGAGATTATTGTATTGAATCACATAGGAGAGAGATGAACCACATAGCTACCGGTACAGCCCCGAGCCTCGATGGAGAACTACTCCCTCCTCATGGGAGCAGCAGCGGTGATGAAGATGGCGGTGGAGATGGCAGCGGTGTCGATGGAGAAGCCTTCCGGGGGCACTTCCCCGCTCCGGCAGGGTGCCGGATGATGGCGTGTATTTCACACGTTCGTTGGGCAACCCCAAGAGGAAGGTATGATGCGCATAACAGCAAGTTTTCCCTCAGAAAGAAACCAAGGTTTATCGAACCAGGAGGAGCCAAGAAGCACGTTGAAGGTTGATGGCGGCGGGATATAGTGCGGCGCAACACCGGAGATTCCGGCGCCAACGTGGAACCCGCACAACACAACCAAAGTACTTTGCCCCAACGAAACGATGAGGTTGTCAATCTCACCGGCTTGTCAGTAACAAAGGATTAACCGTATTGTGTGGAAGATGATTGTTTGCGAGAGAAAACGATAAAACAAGTATTGCGAGCAGATTTGTATTTCGGTATTAAAGAATGGACCGGGGTCCACAGTTCACTAGAGGTGTCTCTCCCATAAGATAAAAGCATGTTGGGTGAACAAATTACGGTCGGGCAATTGACAAATAGAGAGGGCATAACAATGCACATACATGACATGATAAGTATAGTGAGATTTAATTGGGCATTACCACAAAGTACATAGACCGCCATCCAATCGCATCTATGCCTAAAAAGTCCACCTTCGAGGTTATCATCCGAACCCCCTCCAGTATTAAGTTGCTAAACAACGAGACAATTGCATTAAGTATGGTGCGTAATGTAATCAACAACTACATCCTCGGACATAGCGCCAATGTTTTATCCCTAGTGGCAACGAGCACAACACAACCTTAGAACTTTTCATCACTTGTCCCAGTGTCAATGCGGGCATGAACCCACTATCGAGCATAAGTACTTCCTCTTGGAGTTAAAAGTAAAAACTTGGCCGAGCCTCTACTAGAAACGGAGAGCATGCAAGATCATAAACAACACATGTATAATAACTTGATAATTAACATGACATGGTATTCTCTATCCATCGGATCCCGACAAACACAACATATAGAATTACGAGATAGATGATCTTGATCATGTTAGGCAGCTCACAAGATCCAACAATGAAGCACAATGAGGAGAAGACAACCATCTAGCTACTGCTATGGACCCATAGTCCGGGGTTGAACTACTCACTCATCACTCCGAGGCGACCATGTCGGTGTAGAGTCCTCCTGGAGATGAATCCCCTCTCCGGCAGGGTGCCGGAGGAGATCTCCAGAATCCCCGAGATGGGATCGGCGGCGACGGCGTCTCGGTAAGGTTTTCCGTATCGTGGTTTTTCGCATCGGGGGTTTCGCGACGGAGGCTTTAAGTAGGCGGAAGGGCGAGGTCAAGGGGCGTCACGAGGGGCCCACGCTATAGGTCGGCGCGGCCGGGGCTTGGGCCGCGCCGCCCTATAGCTTGGCCACCTCGTGGCCCCACTTCGTGTGTTCTTCGGTCTTACGGAAGCTCCGTGGAAAAATAGGGCCCCGGGTCTTCGTTTCGTCCAATTCCGAGAATATTTCGTTACTAGGATTTCTGAAACCAAAAACAGCAGAAAACGAGAACCGGCACTTCGGCATCTTGTTAATAGGTTAGTTCCAGAAAATGCACTAATATGACATAAAGTGTGCATAAAACATGTAGGTATCATCAATAATATGGCATAGAACATAAGAAATTATCGATACGTCGGAGACGTATCACCGGAACAGAGACTCCTGTCCCCCAGATCTTGGCTTCGCGATGGCGGCGGCTCTGGAAGGTTTTCCGTATCGTGGTTTTTTCGCCTCAGGGGTTTCGCGACGGAGGCTTTAATTAGGCGGAAGGGCAGAGTTGGGGGCCTGACGAGGGGCCCACACCACAGGGCGGCGCGGGCCCCCCTTGGCCGCGCCGCCATGTGGTCTGGCCACCTCGTGGCCCCACTTCGTATGCTCTTCGGTCTTCTGGAAGGTTCGTGGCGAAATAGGCCCCTGGGTCTTGATTTCGTCCAATTCCGAGAATATTTCGTTACTAGGATTTACTGAAACCAAAAACGAGCGAAAAGCGAAGCGGCACTTCGGCATCTTGTTAATAGGTTAGTTCCGAGAAAATGCACGAATATGACATAAAGTGTGCATAAAACATGTAGGTATCATCAATAATATGGCATGGAACATAAGAAATTATCGATACGTCGGAGACGTATCAAGCATCCCCAAGCTTAGTTACTGCTCGTCCCGAGCGAGTAAAACGATAACAAAGATAATTTACGAAGTGACATGCCATCATAAACTTGATCATACTATTTGTAAACATATGTAATGAATGCAGCGATCAAAACAATGGTAATGACATGAGTAAACAAGTGAATCATAAAGCAAAGACTTTTCATGAATAGTACTTTAAGACAAGTATTAATAAGTCTTGCATAAGAGTTAACTCATAAAGCAATAAATCAAAGTAAAGGTATTGAAGCAACACAAAGAAAGATTAAGTTTCAGCGGTTGCTTTCAACTTGTAACATGTATATCTCATGGATAATTTTCAACATAGAGTAATATAACAAGTACAATATGCAAGTATGTAGGAATCAATGCATAGTTCACACAAGTGTTTGCTTCTTGAGGTGGAGAGAGATAGGTGAACTGACTCAACATAAAAGTAAAAAGAATGGTCCTTCAAAGAGGAAAGCATCGATTGCTATATTTGTGCTAGAGCTTTTATTTTGAAAACATGAAACAATTTTGTCAACGGTAGTAATAAAGCATATGAGTTATGTAAATTATATCTTACAAGTTGCAAGCCTCATGCATAGTATACTAATAGTGCCCGCACCTTGTCCTAATTAGCTTGGACTACCGGATCTTTGCAATGCACATGTTTTAACCAAGTGTCACAATGGGGTACCTCCATGTCGCTCGTACAAAGGTCTAAGGAGAAAGCTCGCATTTTGGATTTCTCGCTTTTGATTATTCTCAACTTAGACATCCATACCGGGACAACATGGACAACGAGATAATGGACTCCTCTTTAATGCATAAGCATGTGGCAACAATTATTATTCTCATATGAGATTGAGGATATATGTCCAAAGCTGAAACTTCCACCATGAATCATGGCTTTAGTTAGCGGCCCAAAGTTCTTCTCTAACAACATGCATGCTCCAACCATGAAGGTGGTAGATCTCTCTTGCTTCGGACAAGACGGACATGCATAGCAACTCACATGATATCCAACAAAGAATAGTTGATGGCGTCCCCGGAAACATGGTTATCGCTCAACAAGCAACTTAATAAGAG
>NC_061513.1:44902888-44920467 GCF_022539505.1 Lolium rigidum | reverse complement strand
AATGCAGTTCGACTGCATTGCATTCAAGTTTGCGCACAAAACCTGTCGAAAACAAAGTGTGCGCACAAAAGTACTCTACAGCCTCTAGACCATACGCCTACAACACCTGCTGCAAAAGAGGCGATCGCTACAGCACGTAGCCCGAGATAGCACGAAGGGAAGGTGCCGAGTTGAATTGAATCGACGCCGCGACGGCGAAACCGGGGGCGGAATCTGGAGGAACAGAAAGTGCTGTGAAAAGTTTTTCGAGGGGGTGAAGGAAAGGTAGGGAAAACGAACGGGGTTTTTAACGCGAGGATGGAAGTAGTTTAGGGGAATTTCGAGGGGTAAATCACAAGCAAAAACATGTACAGTCAAAAAATGGAAGGGAATTAAGGCTTGGTGCTCGAATAACTGGAAGACCGTAATTGCTCCTCCCCGCACCGCCACTGCGGCGGTAATCTCCTCCCACTGGATAAGCATTTCCGCAGCAGGAAAATCAGTAAATGCAGCGGCGAATCGACCGCGTCGCGTCGCACGACGTGCCGCGCGGGCCGGCCGCGCACAAGGAGCAAAACGAGAACGCTTCGAACAGGGGTGGGGGACGGGCGCGGTGATCGGTCGACTCACCCTGGCGGTCTCCCAATGTCGGCGCGCGCGGTGGCTGGCTCACCGGTGGCGGCGGCGGCGGCGCGCGCGGATGGCGCCGCGCTCCAAAGGGGGTTGTCCGGGAGGTCGGGGCTTGCGAGAGGCCGACGAAGCGGGGCGGGCGGGCGGGAGGGACGGAGAGCGGGCCGCGTCGCGCCGACGCAGCGTGCTCCTGCAGAGACTGCGCAAGGGAGATGCGTCAGAAAGGAGGGCGGCGGTGAAGAGCTCGGCGAACGGGAAATTGGACGCGGAGATCGAGGACGATCAGCAGCTCGCGCCGACGTACGCACGCAGCGGCAGCGGCAACGCACCTGGGTCTCCCGCAATGTCGGCGCGGTGCGCGGCGGCGCGGTGCTCCTGCGGGGGTCCGGTCCGGTAGGGCGGGCGGGGCGCGAGCACGAGGGAGGCGTGGGTGGGTGGTGAGCGGCGGCGGCGGGGCAGCGAGTGGGAGGAGCAGTCACGCAGTGGGCTGCGTCTGCGCTGGGGGTTTGGAGCGGAGGAGAAGGACGAGCGAGGCGGTTTTGGGTGGGGAGAAAAGGCAAGCCAAGCCAAAGGTGGCGTGCGTGTCTTCTTCTTGTCTCTCTCTCCCCTCGCCCTCGGCTCGCCCTGCTTTCTTGGCGTCCGCGACTTTCTTCTCGCACCAAGAAGACACCGGTGTTCAAGGGCGCGTTTTATCTTTTCCTACCGTGGCATGTGTTTGTTTCCATAGGTGATATGCTACTGTAGTACTATATAATTTGGGTTTCTAGTTTTGTGAGTTACTGCTTTCCTGTTCTGTCTTACCTGCTGGTTTAGAACAGTATTTGTGTTATGGATGTTTGTATACAACATTTCCTGAAAAAAGATGCAATTCACAATTAATAGCTTTTAAGTCAAAGTTATGATTGTCCCGTAAAAAAATAACTCTTTTTTCAGTCGAAGTTAACCTTTGGAGCATCTGCCTCCCTCCCGGCAAAAAGCGAAATGTCGGTGTTTGGCTCTCGCTGCTTCATAATGCCTGCTTGGCCGCTTGCGACAATTTTCGGTAGCATGTTGTGTTGCTCATTGTGTGGGGGTTTTGCAGTTGCCATCCTGACAAATATCTGTAAAACTCTCTTGCAACTCTTCTTCCCCAGGTTTAGTCTAACCCCTTTTCAACGAAACTTCAGGTGGGGTTCGTCCCCTCAGTGACCATTCATACAAGAAAAAAGCATTCCATAGTCAATAATGTGCATCGCTTGTCTATGGGTGATATTGTTTTGTTGTGCTGAGTTGCTATCATATCCTTTTGTGATCTCGTATACTTCTGAAAAAAGGTCATATTATAATTAGTCGTTATTTTTTTGTATTTTCGCTATGATGACCAGCGCGCGTGGTACTATTGGTCTCTTCGTGTTCACCAATCTAGATCGATACCCATCTCGCCAAGAAAATCCACTTGTCTTCAAAGGCGTGTATTTTTTTTCTAACGTGGTACGTGCACAACCTCATGTTTGTTTGTGTACGTGAGAAGATTGGGGGTTGTAGTTGCGAGTTACTACCTTCTTCTTGTTTTTGTCTTAATTATCACTTTAGTAGTACTGTTTTTATGATCTTATATACTTCTAAAAAAAAAGATAAATGTCATCTTGATGATAAATACAAAATAAACTGAGAGGAAGGAGTGTGAACAAAGGGGCAAAGATGCGTGAACAAAACGAGAGGATGGCTCATACCAACCGCTCTTGTAGAGTGTCACCAAAATAATGCTGCATTTTCAAACAACTTTCTTACTTGGCAACTACAAAGTAGGATTCAAACATGACCTGCTTTTAATTCAAAGTATTTACGCAAATCCGGCATTGTGTACACAAAATGACTGGGACCACATGTGATATTTAACTTAGTAACGCAAACGTCAAATTTGAAGACATGCTAAGTCTAAATTGGTCAGTGTTAATTTTGACTTTCATCCCTATCAATACATTAGAATGCTTTTTTTCATCACTAGCCCAAAGCAATTTTAGCTATACTAAAAAAATGTTGCATCTTAATTAAGTACTTTGTATACTACATGTACTAGAAGGTTACCAAAAATGAAGCATCTACTTTAGAATTACCCTTAATGCCCTAACTAAAGAGGGTACCAAGTTTAATTGTTGCTAGAACAAATGAACACATAAGCTAAAATATGTCTCGGTATATATATGCTAATCAACAACTAGTGATATGGATCGGAGTGGAATCAAGATTGTACAGCCTATGAGAACCAACCTGTGGTTGGATGGTTAGGAAGAGTGATGCACTTCTGGCACATGGAGTTCGAATCCCGATTTGACACTTTGGTGTCTCATAAAACGAAATATTTTTCAGTGGAGAGCGACGTTCCCGTCGATAGCGAGGCGTCTGTGGTGACTTCGTTAATCTCAAGACCCGCCGGATCAATTCTTCAACGCAGTCTCTTGGAGATGCTCATAGGGGTAGGGTGTGCGTGTGTGCGTTCATAGGGGTAAGTGTGTGCGCGTATGTATGAGCGTCTTTGATTGTACTGTGTTCGCAAAAAAAAAAGATTGTACAGCCTATCCTGATCCACGAGCGTGGGCGGTACGATCCAACCTCCCATTCTCGTCGCCTGCTACCGATAGGCCGCACAGATGGCTAGCTGCGACGCCGCCGTGGCCGTGCGTGCACACGTTCACGAAGCCCAAGTCAACTGTGAGTCTGGACGATCACGAGCAATGAGCTCGAGCGCAGGCAGGTGCCCATCCAAGCCAGCCATTGCCAGGCATTTAAACCTCCACCACCACTTTGAGAGTCCGTGTAGTAGCAGCGACGTGCCGGGCTAGGGGTCCGGGACCACGTACCCGCCGGATGGAGCGGCGATCGCGACCTGCCGGAGTTCCTTGCTGCATGCATTCAGCTAGCGCCCAGCTACGATCACGATAAGGCACGATCCGGCCGTCCGTCGTTCCAACCGACGGACACGATCGCGTACAGCTGCGTGCCGTGCCGTGCATCCGCTGGCCAGGTCAGGTCGTGTGTCGTGTCGCTTCAGGTCAGACCCGGACTTCCGGCCGGTCGGTACTCAGAGGGACGAGTCGATCCAACAGTAGCTAGGGGATAGGGGCCGGGCGCACGCGTCGTGGTCCAGCTCAAAGTGGAATCAGATCACGTACGATTGGTCCACATCTCAGGACGTACGTTTAGCGCGCAGTGGTGGCTGATGATCTCTCCTGTTTCGCATCTCATGATGGCACGGATGAGATGACACGAGCAAATCATACGGGCAAAACAGAAAATGCGACCACCTTTTTTGGTTCTCTTTTTTGAAGGGACGGAGCAAAGCTAGCCAGCCACCTTTTGCTTCTTTGACTGCCAAATGCATGGATCAGGTACGTACCTCTGCCCTGCCCTGCATGATTGTTCTCCTTCCCTTGCTCCCCCTCTCCTCCTCCTTCCAGTTGAATCAACGCGATGATTAGCTACGACGGAAAACACATGACGACTTGTCGACGCGACTCGACATTGCCCACATCGATTGCACTTTGGTGTTAACCCTAGATATATAATGCGGGAATAAAATATCTATTTTAAGGCTAGGCGAAATAGGCACCAAGCATTAATTTCGTGTCTGAACAATTGAATCCCTATCTAAATCGAACCGTGAAGCTGTTTGACCAGTGGCAAAGGACGGAAATTTTTTGAGGTAGGGCAAATTTAAAAAAGTTATGCAAATACAAAAATAGTCGTAAGACATGAACGTCATATATGATTCTAACGAAATAACTTAGTACGATAAAAACAAAGATATATCTATACTTCTTATAAAATAAAAACCCACTAAGTGCAATTAATATTTGTCTATCTCAACATGCAAGCTATCCACATCACCTACTTCCTTAGCCAATCATTTGTCCACCACATCCCACTAATAGTAGTTCTTATTTATTATCTATCTACATGCAAGATATTTAGATTATTTATTTTTAACCATTAAACTAGTAATATCATTCTTTTTATTTGCCGCTCGCTTGATAATATCGCACCCTCGTGTTATATTATTACATAGTTAAATCATGTGCAACTTTAACACCAAATAGTTTTGGTAACTAAATAAACTCTTTGCGAATTAAACTTGGTGTTAATTATGAGCTTTTATATACATAATCATACATGATATTTTTGAAAACGTAATGCCGCAATGTGCATGCATTTTTCATGCAAGACATCCGTATCATTTGGTTCTACAGTCAGTTGATTTCACCTTATATAAATCAATCACGTACACTTCTGAAATATAACAATCTTGAAATTTTCAAATACTTATCCATTTCATGGCTATTAAATTTAGTGTCTTTCCTATTATGGCCAACTAAATATTGTATATTCTATAAATCAAGTTTTTTGTGTTTTATTAGATTTCTTAAAGAGATATCCGCTGCAACGCGCGGGGTATCGTTCTAGTTTGATATACATAGAACCCAAAAAAAACATAACAATAATGTCACCTCAATGCCAAAGCTTTACTTTTTTTTGTAAAAAGAATAATTTTATCGATTAGGACTTTTAAATATCCATCGTGAGCAACTAGGTCTTAATATTCTCTGTCGCCAAGAAACCCTTCCAATTCACCATCTCAATGAGGTGATAATGTCTTTGATGAAATCATGATGTGTTTTCAAATATCAAGAAATCTCTAAATTTTCAATTCTACACGTTTAAATAATGAATATCACAAAATTATCCTGCATATACTAAGATTAATGATAAATCTCTATAATACAAATATAGAATCATTGTTATTTACATTGAACCTAGAACATGAGTCTACGTTTCCAGTTCGAAGTCGATTTTACACAATGTTTACTAAAACAAGCATAACAAGCTTGTGCCCTAGACTTCGGAGGATCATGGGAGGAGCACTTACCATTAGCGGAGTTTTCATACAATAATAGCTATCAAAGCAGCATCAAGATGGCACCTTTCGAAGCTCTGTATGGAAGAAAGTGTAGATCACCGATATGTTGGTATGAGGCAGGATCAAGTAAGGAGTTCAACCCTGATTATGTCAAGGAAAAGCAACAAATCATTGACATTATAAGAGATAGACTAAAGATAGCTCAAAGTCGACAGAAGAGCTATGCAGACCAAAAGAGAAGGACATGGGAGCCACAAGTTGGAGACATGGTGTACCTGAAGGTAAGCCCGATGAAAGGTCTTCAGAGGTTTGGAGTAAAGGGAAAGTTGAGCCCTAGATACATTGGAACTTTCAAGATTTTGAGTCAGAACCGAGGGTTAGCCTTCGAATTAGATCTACCGGGAAGGTTAGCTCAAGTTCACAATGTATTCCATGTGTCGCAACTCAGGAAGTGTTTAAAGACCCCACATGAGCCAGTATCACATGATGAGCTCGAGTTACAACCAGATTTGACATACATCGAGAAGCCAGCAAAGATTCTCGAGGAGAACTGGAAACAACTCAGGAATCGAGCTATTAAGTACTGCAAGATACAATGGAAACATCACCCGAGAGGGAAGCCACATGGGAAAAGGAAGAAGACCTGAGGAAAACATACCCCGAACTCTTCGGGTATTACAACCACAACTTCGGGACGAAGTTTTCTTTAAGGGGAAAGGTCGTAATGTCCCAGGTTTAGAGACGATCGAGGGGTAGATTTTAGAAAGGGATGTGCATTGCATCGTAAATTAGGGAAATTTCGCGCTTTAAAACAAAGCGCATCGAAGGGGGACAAGTTTCTCTCTCGACACCTTACAGGGTTAGGGTTTCGAGAGTGCGATAAACTTGTTTCTTATTCAAGTAAGTTAGGGTTTTGAGAAGAGAGGAGTGATATTGCATCACAACTTAAGTGCATGATTGAATTCAAACTTAAGTTGCATGATTGAATTCAAACCTAAGTTGAATTTGAATTTCAAATTCAAACATCAAATAAATATCTCATAATTCAATTGTGAGGAAATTCATTAAGTAAATTATAAATAATAAACAATATGAACAATACAAATAATAAGTAAAGCTCATTAGAGAAAACTTTGAGCTTTATTGATTAACACACAAGATACATTGTCTTTACAATATCCAGAAATGAAATATAAGAATATTACAACACATTACAAGAATTGGAAAAGATAGAAAAAGAAAAAGAAAGAAGATTACAATTAAGGGATTTCTATTTTCGTGCCCCTGCTTCGTTAGTTGTACTCAGTTTTCCCCAGCTCGTTAGTTTTTCCTCAGTTTTCCCCTCCCTCTAGTTTGAAACCCCTCGAAGACGCGGGTTGCCGTCAGAGTCGGAGGCCTTACCGGTCTACCGTGAGGTCGGTTCCTCGGCCGACCGTCTCGTGCTCGACGGGTGGATCCATCTACCAGCTGACGCGTGGGCCGTTTTATTTCCTGATTGTATACGCGGTGCTGCCAATGACAAATGGGGCCGCTCTATGGGGCTGCCGCAGCCAATGACCAAGTGGGTCGTCTATTTATTTATAGAAAATTATATATTGCCGCTCCGTGGGGCCTCCGCGACCAATGACCGCTGTGGTCGTCTATTTTATTTAGAGAATATAATATAGAGCCGTTCTGTAGAGGTCGCCTAGCCCCATGGCACGTGACTATTTTCGCAGCTTAATCTAAAGTGACTCTTATGCTAAACATTGTGCATCCCGACGTTGACCTAGCAGTGGCGGCGAGCATAGCCGTTCTGACCATGCCGATATCGGCATCGGCATCGACATCGTTTGGAGGATGTGGTGCTCGAATAATAGTGTAAATGCGATATTATTTTTTACATGCATAATATATAGAAAATAGCTAGATCTCTAAATCGATGCATATGAAGCTACATATATATTCTTGGTCATAATCCCCTTAATTATCTAAAGGGGATGGATGCATGGCTTCACGTCGTCGTCGCTTTCATCGTCGGTATCTTCGTCGTGCAGAGTAGTAGTACCTCCCGCACATTGTTCCGTCGAACACCTTCACTCGTGAGCACATCATCGCCTTCATATTTGAAGTGTACGAACCAATCGAAATCCACACCGTGCGCGATGGCGAATTTCTCCCAGCCCTTGTCGAGGTACATCCGGCCTTGTCCGTCAAATAGGACCTCCACGGTCCGGAGACGGAGGACCGCAGTCAGCCGCTCGCGAGATACACCTTAGCTGGCTCCTTGCCGTCAAGATAGTCCGCAAATTTTTTTGGGAGTTCCTGCAAAGAGATCGAGCGCCGATCGTTTGAAATTAGGGAACCCTTGAAATTAAAGGTTTTTTAGAACATGCTCATAATTAATCACATGCATCATATATGTGGGAACGCGTACGTACCTTCTTGACCAAAGGGTCTTCATAGACGACGATGAAGAACTCCTCTATGATCAATGGCAGTGTTGACGGTGGTGGTGGCAATGATGATGATCCACTTCCCTTCCCTTCCCCTTCCCTTCCCCTTCCGGTCCGCGTCCGAGGCGTGGAAGCCATGGCAATGGATAAAGTGTATGTGAACGAAAAGAAGAGAGAGGCAGAACCTATTGACACAAGGGATGGCCGTGTGGGTGTTTATAAGGGAGAGATGACCGTTGTAGGGTTTACACAATAAAATAAGGAGGAGATGACCGTTGTGGGGGTTTATACACAATAAATTAAGGAGGAGGCGACCGTTGTGGGGGTATAGTTTATCATTTTACCGTGAAAAGTAATGCCTAAAAGGAAAGTAATGGCTACAAGAAATCGGTGATGGTTTATCGTTTTTGCGTGAAAAGTAATGGGTACAAGAAATGGGTGATGGTGTATCATTTTTTGCGTGAAAAGTAATGGCTACACGAAATGGGTGATGGTGTATCATTTTTGTGCGTGAAAAGTAATGGCTACAACAAATCGGTGATGGTTTATCATTTTTGTGCGTGAAAAGTAATGGCTACAACAAAATCGGTGATGGTTTATCATTTTTGCGTGAAAAGTAATGGGTACACGAAATGGGTGATGGTGTATCATTTTTGATGCGTGAAAAGTAATGGCTACAACAAATCGATGATGGTTTATCGTTTTTGCGTGAAAAGTAATGGGTACACGAAATGGGTGATGGTGTATCATTTTTGTGCGTGAAAAGTAATGGCTACAACAAATCGGTGATGGTTTATCGTTTTTTGCGTGAAAAGTAATGGCTACAAGAAATGGGTGATGGTATATCATTTTTTGCGTGAAAAGTAATGGCTACAACAAATCGGTGATGATTTATCGTTTTTTGCGTGAAAAGTAATGGGTACAAGAAATGGGTGATGGTGTATCATTTTTTTGCGTGAAAAGTAATGGCTACAACAAATCGGTGATGGTTTATCATTTTTTGCGTGAAAAGTAATGCCTAAAAAGAGTTTATAATTTAGCTCGTGAAAAATAATGCAGAAAACCAAACTTTGCGTGAAGCTAACCGACGACAGAGAGAGAGAGGGCGGTGGCCCCGACCAGAGAGAGAGATAGGGGTTATCCTACCCGTTAGATCATACGATCAACGGTCGGCGGGCACGATCCGCGTGACATGGGCTAGAACAATCAGGGCAATGTTGGGCGTCCGTGAGAGTTTGTGAAGGGAGAGGGCAAAACCGAGTAGTATCAAGAAACCAAGGGCAAGTGAGTAGTAAACAGACTAAGGGATTCAAATATGAGATTTAAAAAATGGAAAATGCGTGTTTTGTACAATGAAACCCATCTTGGCCTACCTCAAACTATTTGCAATACAAATCTACATGAGTGTGAAAATTATGGTCTCATTCGGACAAAGTATGTTTTGGGGAAAGCTTGTTTTGGGTAGGGCTTATTATGGAAAACCATGCACCTTCATAGCTACTAGGTGATTTGAGAAGTGGCAATTTGTGGTGAAACTTGATTTATCTACGATTTATCTATGATTTGAGAAGTGGAAATTTGTGGAAAAGACTCCATGAGTAAGTGCCACTCTTTTCGGAATTTTTGCACATTAAATAACTCATTTAACTAGTTAATCCCATTTGTTGACTCTCCAGTTGACTCAGCCACTTGAGGGTAAAACTGAGTATATTGCACTAGCCAGTATTAGCACTCAAGGTGAAAACTGAGCATACAAAAAATGCTAGTATATGACTCGAGGGTATACTCGAGTATATCTAAATTTCCGGTGGTTAGACTCGAGGACGCGTGTTGCGCTGCAGAAGTGGAAGACGTGCCATTGTTGACGTGTGTCGCGGTGCAGACGTGGAAGACGTGCCATTGTTGACGCGGGTCGCATTTAGGACGCGTAAGCCCCTCTCTCCCTCCCTCTGCACACTGATACGTCTCATTATCGCTCACGCACGAAACCACCCCTCTCACGTCCCATCAACTTCTCCAAAAACCCCAACCGCCGTACGAGCCCTCCCCTGCCGGCGATGGAGAAGAAGAATGCGCCGGCGGCCATCGCCCCGAGCCCGTCACCTCCGAGCCCGTCGCCTCCGAGCCCGTCGCCGCCGAGCCCGTCGCCGCCGGAGCCCGTCGCCTCGAGGGCGGCGCATCCGAGGGCGGCGCATCCAGCGCGGCGCCTCCGTGAACCGGGCCGGTCTCACGGCCGACGGACCACTTCACAAGATCGGCGAATGCTTATTGGCGAAGAGGAGTACGTGGACAGCTACTCAGCTATGAGGCAAGTCCGTAGAAATTGGCGCTCGGGTTTACCGATCCCGACGTGCACCGCACGAATGGATCATGCTACACCACGCCCTTCCACGCGCCGGCCGAGTTCACCTTCCTCCATCTCGGCACATCCCGCTACGTCACCATAGATCTATCTGCAGTTCGTGCAAGGTTCAAATTCCTCGGCTTTTCCCGTGGCGTCACCATAGATCTTATTTTCAATCTTAGTGCTGAATGTTATCTTTTCAATATATTTTAGATTCTACTTCGTCGGCTTTTCCCGGTGGCGTCATCGTGCTTGCCCGGAAGAACCCGCCGCACAAGATACGGCTGCTGAACCCACTCACAAAGAAATCGAACGAGTATGTTTGAGGCGCGAGATGCCATCTGTTTTTCCGAAATCGATCGCTGTTATCAAATCCCCGACTATGGTCTTCGTTGCCGCACATTACCCGCCGGAAATTGGTTGGGTCGATGAGAGCACTCCAACTAAGGATATAAATGAAGATGGGGATTGGGGAGAAGGAAGATTTTCGATCAAGAACCATTGTTTGCATTGCATTACCCCGTTCAATGGTGAACTGTATGCAGTAGCTGCGGACAATTTTGAGATCGGAAGAATAGTGTGCACCAATGTACGGTTGCAGCAGCAGCGCGAGCACCTTGTCAAGATGGAGACACTAATTTCATTTCCGGAACTTGGACGTCGAAGTTCTACCTTGTGAAGTCGGATGGTGATCTGCTGCTTGTGTTGTTGGTCAGCGCGGCTTTGGCGGGCAAACCATTGGTGTACCGTGTGGACACTCAGAGCCGCTCTCTCCATCCGGTTGATACGTCCAATTTGCATCACTATTTTATATCATAATTTGCTGTTATTCATTGATATATTTCATATTGGGACACAATACTTATGTTATTTCATCTATTTTGCATGTTTCTTGATTATTTGGAGATCGAGCACCGGAGCCAGGATTCTGCTGGAAAAAGCACCGTCAGGATGCGATATTTCGGAAGATCAAGCTGTGGAAGGAAGTTTTACCAAAAATCCTATTTTTCCGGATGACTGGAGGAAGCCGGAAGGGGGAGCCATTGGACCCAGGGTGGGCCCACACCATAGGGTGGCGCGGCCCATGGCTCCGGCCGCGCCACCATGTGGTGTGGGGCCCCCTCGGCCTCTTTCGCCTCCCTTTCTTCGCGAAACCCTTCGTCCCGAAGACCTAAGCCACGGAGGAATCCTCCACGAAGGTTACAGCCGCCTCGCGGGGCGGAGAACACCAGAGAGAAAGAGCTCTCCGCGAGCGAGAATCCGTGGGAAATTCCCTCCTGAGGGAGAAATTGACGTCATCGTCACCGCCATCGAGCCGGACATCATCTCCATCACCATCATCACCATCATCACCGCCATCTCCACTGCCGGACATCGCCACCGCTGTAGCAATTTGGGTTTGATCTTGATTGTTTGATAGGGAAACTCTCCTGTACTCGATTTCTACTTGTTGTTTATGCTATTGAGTGAAACCATTGAACCAAGGTCTATGTTCAGATTGTTATTCATCATCATATCACCTCTGATCATGTTCCATATGATGTCTCGTGAGTAGTTCGTTTAGTTCTTGAGGACATGGGTGAAGTCTAAATGTTAGTAGTGAACTATGGTTGAGTAATATTCAATGTTATGATATTTAAGTTGTGGTGTTATTCTTCTAGTGGTGTCGTGTGAACGTCGACTACACGACACTTCACCATTTATGGGCCTAGGGGAGTGCATCTTGTACTCGTTTGCCAATTGCGGAGTTGCCGGAGTGACAGAAACCTAAACCCCGTTGGTATATCGATGCGGGAGGGATCGCGGGGATCTCGAGTTTAAGGTCGTGGTTAGATTTATCTTAATTACTTTCTTGTAGTTGCGGATGCTTGCAAGGGGTATAATCACAAGTATGTATTAGTCCTAGGAAGGGCGGTACATTAGCATAGGTTCACCCACACAACACTTATCAAAACAATGAAGATTAATCAGTCCGTATGTAGCGAAAGCACTAGACTAAAATCCCGTGTGTCCTCGAGAACGTTTGGTCATTATAAGTAAACAAACCGGCTTGTCCTTTGTGCTAAAAAGGATTGGGCCACCCGCTGCAATTATTTCTCTCGCATTTTACTTACTCGTACTTTATTCACCTATTACATCAAAACCCCCTGAATACTTGTCTGGTGAGCATTTACAGAGTGAATCCTTCATCAAAACTGCCTGTCAACACCTTCTCGCTCCTCGTTGGGATCGACATTCTTACTTATCGAAGATACTACGATACACCCCCTATACTTGTGGGTCATCAAGACTATTTTCCGGCGCCGTTGCTGGTGAGTGAAGCGCTATTGGTAAGCGGAATTGGTAAGGAAAACCTTTACCTGTTTGTGCTGATTTTATTTCTGTCTCTGCTATAAGTCATTATGGAGAGATCTTCTCTTCAATTTCTATTTGGGAAATCTACTACTACCGTAACGGTAGTGGATGATGCCAGGTGAGGAAGTAATACCATATAAAATACCTATGAAAATTATTGAACATGTTATGGATAACTGCTTATGAAGGGGATGGAACCGTCCATCCTGGTGATCATTTACATGCTTTTGCATGAATTATGCAGGTTATTCAAATGTGCAGGTATTGCTATGAATGAAGTTAGGAAAAAGCTATTCTCTATATCGTCTGTCCGGAGTAGCGGTGCATTGGTATAAATTTCTGAAGAATGGTGATTCTCTTGATTGGGAGGACATTGTGCCTTTATTCTATTCCAAATTTTATCCTCCAAGTGAAATTCACAAAGATCGGAACCGCATATATAATTTCTGGCCTCATGATGGAGAGAGTATTGCCCAAGCTTGGGGAGATTGAAGTCTTTAATGCTCAAATGCCCCATTCATGAGCTTCCTGGTAATGTTATTATTGATAATTTCTATGCAAGACTTTCTTTTCAAGACAAGACCTTGCTGGATACTTCTTGTTCTGGATCATTTACACGCAACAAAGAAGAGTTTAAAAGGGACCTTCTTGATCGGATCCAAGAAAATACCGAAGGTTGGGAGAACGCATAAAGATAGAGAATCAGGGTATAATTTATGATTATAAATGCATTGAAGCTTTTATGGATATCGATACATTTCGTAATATTAGTGCTACATATGGTCTTGATTCTCAAGTTGCTGCAAACCTTTATAAAGCTTTTGCCTCTCATTATGAATTGCCTAAGAAGAATTTTGATAAGTATCATGAACCGTATAAAGATAAAATTGATTCATCTATTAATAAGTGTGTTGTAGTTGAAACTCGCTGATCGTGTTATTCCCGAAGCTTATATTGAAAAAACTCCTTTCCTGCTAAAATGAGGGAGTACTCTGTTATAAATAGTGCGGTTCATAAAAGTGAAAAGAAACCTAGAGAACTCGAAGAACAAATAAAAGTTGAACCTCTGTCACTGCCATAGTTAAAGATCTTGTGACTCGAAAATGTAGAGGATGGTCATATTATTTTCTCGTGAAGATGCTTCTAATATTGTTTCACATCCTAATAAACCCAAACAAGCTAGTGTTCCTATGCTATCTCAGTTAAAATTGGTGATCAATTGCTATTATGGTCTATGTGATATTGGTGCAAGTGTTAGTGCTATACCTTATGAGCTTTACACGGAGATTATGCACGAAATTGATTCTTGTGAACTTGAAGATATTGATGTGGTTATTCAGCTGGCTAATAGAGAAACTATTTCTCAAATTGGTATTATTCGAGATGTGGAAGTTCTATGTGGTAAGATTAAATATCCTGCTGACTTTTTGGTACTTGGTTCTCTGCTAGTGATTATTGTCCTATCATTTTTGGTAGACCTTTTCTAAATACTTGTGGAGCTATTATAGATTGCAAGAAAGAGAAAATTTTGACTAAATTTGCTGGTGAATCTTATGAGTTTAACTTCTAAATTTACTAAAACTCCTTATAAAGCTGATTTGCCTAGTAATGATTTTAAAATGGAGCAGTGTGCATCTATTGTTCTTGTTCCTAATAATCCTTTGCAGCAACATTTGGAGGATAGCGAGAGTGAAGTTTTTAGGAAAGAAAGAGATGAGCTTGAGGAGATTTTTCTTCGCCAACCTATTCTCAAGCATGATTTACTGGTGGAAGACTTGGGTACGACACCGCCACCAAAGGAAGATCCTGTTTTTGATTTAAAGCCTTTGCTCGATAATCTTAAATATGCTCATATTGATGATAAGAAAATATATCCCTGTTATTATTAGTTCTAAGCTTACAGAGTTTGAAGAAGAAAGATTATTGCAAATATTGAAGAAACACCGAGGTGCTATTGGCTATACTCTTGATGACTTGAAGGGGATTTCTCCCTCTATTTGCCAACACGCCATTAATATGGAAGATGATGCAAAGCCAGTTGTTGAACCTCAGCGTCGCCTAATTCCCAAGATGAAGGATGTGGTAAGAAATGAGGTATTACGACTTCTTGAAGCTGGTATTATATATCCTATTGCTGATAGTAGATGGGTTAGTCCTGTGCATTGCGTTCCTAAGAAAGGAGGAATGATCGTATGTGCCTAATGATAATGATGAGCTCATACCTCAAAGAGTAGTTGTAGGGTATAGAATGTGCATTGATTATCGAAAAGTTAATAAAGTTACTAAGAAAGATCATTACCCTTTACCATTTATTGATCAAATGCTAGAAAGGTTATCTAAAAATACTCATTTTTGCTTTCTTGATGGTTATTCGGGGTTTTCACAAATTGCTGTTAAAGCTAAAGATCAAGAGAAAACCACTTTTACTTGTCCCTATGGAACTTATGCTTATAGGCGTATGCCTTTTGGTTTATGTAATGCTCCTACTACTTTTCAAAGATGCATGTCTGCTATCTTTCATGGTTTTTGTGAGAGTATTGTGGAAGTATTCATGGATGATTTTTCTGCTGTATGGGAATTCTTTTGATAGTTGCTTGCGAAACCTTGATAAAGTTTTGCGTAGATGTGAGGAAACTAACCTTGTTCTTAATTGGGAGAAATGCCACTTTATGGTTAATGAAGGAATTGTATTGGGACATAAAATTTCCGAGAGAGGTATTGAAGTTGATAGAGCTAAAGTTGAAGCTATTGAGAAGATGCCCTATCCAAGGGATGTTAAAGGTATTCGTAGTGTTCTTGGTCATGTTGGGTTTTATAGGAGATTTATTAAAGATTTCTCCAAGATTTCAAAACCTCTTACTAATCTTCTTCAAAAAGATGTACCTTTTGTTTTTGATGATGATTGTAAGGAAGCTTTTGAAACTCTAAAGAAAGCCTTAACAACCGCTCCTATAGTTGAACCTCCTGATTGGAACTTACCATTTGAGATTATGTGTGATGCTAGTGATTTTGCTGTAGGCGCTGTTCTTGGACAGTGAGTAGATAAAAAATTAAATGTTATTCATTATGCTAGCAAGACTCTTGATGCTGCTCAAAGAAATTATGCTACTACTGAAAAAGAATTGTTAGTCGTAGTCTTTGCTTGTGATAAATTTAGATCTTATATTGTTGATTCAAAAGTTACAATTCATACCGATCATGCCGCAATTAGATACCTTATGACAAAGAAAGATGCTAAGCCGAGGCTTATTAGATGGGTACTTCTTTTGCAAGAATTTGATTTACATATTGTAGATAGGAAAGGTGCTCGATAATCCTGTTCTTGATAATTTGTCTAGATTGGAAAATATTGCTTATGATCCTGTTCACGTTAATGATAGTTTTCCAAATGAACAATTGGCTGTAATAAAGGTGAGTTCGCGAGACAGTCCTTGGTATGTTGATTATGCTAACTTTATTGTTTCCAAGTACTTGCCTCCAACCTTTTCAGCTCAACGAGGAGGAAATTCTTTTATGACTTGAGGCATTATTTCTGGGATGACCCACACTTATATAAAGAAGGAGTGGATGGTATTATGCGAAGGTGTGTTCCCGAATATGAACAACAAGAGATATTGAGTAAATGTCATGGCAGTACTTATGGAGGACATCACGCTGGAGATAGAACCGCGCAAAAGGTTCTACAATCAGGTTTTTATTGGCCAACTCTCTTCAAAGATGCAAGGAAGTTTATTTTATCTTGTGATGAATGTCAAAGGGTTGGTAATATCTCCAGACGCAATGAAATGCCTATGAATTATACTCTTGTTATTGAACAGTTTGATTGTTGGGGATTTGACTTCATGGGACCTTTTCCCTCTTCAAAAGGTAACACTCATATACTTGTTGCTGTTGATTATGTTACTAAATGGGTGGAAGCCATACCTACAAAAAGTGCTGATGGTGAGACCTCTTTAAAAATGCTTTTAGATATTATTTTTCCTAGATTTGGAGGACCCAGATATATTATGACCGATGGAGGTTCTCATTTTATTCATGGAGGTTTTAGAAAAACTCTTGCTAAGTATGGTATTAATCATAGAATTGCTTCCGCTTATCACCCTCAAAGTAGTGGTCAAGTAGAATTATCAAATAGAGAAATTAAATCTATCTTGCGGAAAACCGTTAATAAATCTAGAAAGAATTGGGCTAGTAAATTGAAAGACGCACTATGGGCTTATAGAACTGCTTATAAAAACCCCATGGGAATGTCACCTTATAAAATGGTTTACTGTGAAAAGCTTGTCATTTACCTTTAGAACTAGAACACAAAGCTTATCGAGGCTGTTAGAGAATTAAATAAAGATCCTAAACTTGCTCGGTGATAAGAGGTTGCTACAATTAAGTTCTCTAGATGAATGGAGAAGTGAAAGCATGAAAATGCTAAACTCTTTAAAGAAAAAGTTAAAAAATGGCATGATAGAAGGATCATCAAAAGAGAATTTAATATTGGGGATAAAGTCCTATTGTATCTGTCTCGTCTCAGATTCTTTGCAGGAAATTACTCTCGAAATGGGAAGGACCATATGTTGTTGAGGAGGTGTATCGTTCCGGAGCAATTAAAATTAGCTCTCTCCAAGGCAATGCTACGCAAGTGGTGAATGGACAAAGACTCAAGCATTATATCTCAGGTGATTCTTATAATGTTGATGTTGATATTATTCGAGTGGAAACGTCTGAGGCTTTCATCAAGGGACAAATTGACAGTACCGCTGGAACTCGACTTTGAATAGGTAACGATCGCGGTAATGAAAAGTTCGCGATTTACTTTCCGAACATTATTTTTGTTGTTTTTGGAAAATATGAAAAATTACGAGTTCGAAACGGAGTGGAAAGGACGCACGAGGGGCGTGCCACCACAGGCCGGCGCGGCCTTGACCTGACTCTGCAAACATTACTATGC